>NW_019384479.1:657013-666471 GCF_000671375.1 Centruroides sculpturatus
CCCCCTGTGGTGATTGTGCATCTCCTGTACGTAGCGCGCTTACTCTAAAATCTTTTTTCCCCAACTTTAGCAAGTATCCTATCTGCACACCTCCCTTCTTTACCAAAAGTATGTTATTTTTCTCCCTGGTGTCGTATACCTATCATCGACGAAGACGTCACGGGTAAGACGACACCTGGGTAAACATTGGCAGCATTTAAACTTCTTCCAACCGACGCTCCACAGTGTACCCGAGGAAGGCCTATTAAGAAGGCCGAAAACGTTTGTACTCCAGTTAATAAGGCTAGAAATTAGTGAGAAAGGTTTTGTGCTGTTTGTCCTTTGTACTCATGAGGAGTCTGAAGATTGTTTGGTTTAATTTTAAAACAATTTGACGTATTGATGTAACTTGCTATTTGCTTTATCTATCAATAAAGTTGGGGTGGATATTCACCACAATTTGCTTCTTATTTGTTTCTTGTAGTATTTGATTTTTATTGTTTGTTGTGTTATTGTATAGTCACACTCATAAATTTTTTGGCTAAAGCAGAAACCAGCACTTTGTTAAATCCATGTCTTCAAGCGATGTATGTACTGTACATTAATGTACTCTAGCTCTTTGTTGATGACACAAGTTTGAGTAATGCCATAAAAGCTCTTTTCACTAATGATCTGAATTCTGCAATTTTGTGTTGAGGCAGGTCACAGGATGTGTCATGAATAAAGATGAACTGGTGTTATGTTGGCTGAAAATGCTGTTGCTGCTGGAAATGTATAAAAGGTCAGTTTGTTGCAGTGCTGTGGAGTCGCATAAAAATCTACAGACTCCGACTTTTCCTTACCATCCGACTCTGACTCATATACATAACAAGTTGGTAAGTAAAAAGGGAGTTGGAGTCGGCGGATTTTTTGACGACTCCGACTCCGACTCCGACTCCGTTTCATATACATAACAAGTTGGTAAGTAAAAAGGGAGTTGGAGTCGGCGGATTTTTTGACGACTCCGACTCTGGCCAAAACTCCACGACTCCGACTCCACAGCCCTGGTTTGTTGTCACTTATGTAGTAATTCAGCCCACTGGTGGCCAAGTGGTTCTGTTTCCTGAATACTGGGAGTTCAGTTGTGGGTTCTTGCCAGGACAGGCTGGCCATGTGGCATTTTCTGGGTTTTCTCCATATCTAATGCCTGAATAGAGGGCCAGTTACTCTTAAAAAAGACCTCCCGGAAGGTATTTCCCCTAGGCAGATTGTCATAACAAAACAAACATATATAGTAATTCCAGCTGTAACCTATCTGATGTTGAAATGTTACACTACGTTCGCACACAATCCACGACTTGCTTTGATCTCGATTTGCCTACAATTTGGATTGTGACTNTTTTTTTTATATAACTTGCAAATCACGATGTAGAATAATTTTTGCAAATAATAATTATAAGTCAAATATTAGGCATGACATTTATTAAATTAATTACGAGTATATTTAGTATTAATTGCATATTAAAATATATATACAGTAATCAGTCTAACTATAAAACTATTCTTGTTGACTTAGAACTGTCATGGTGGTTTAGTAATGAGATCACTGTTGAGAATTCTTCCATTATCACGATCCAGGTTCAAATTCAAATAAGAATCTCACGGTTTCTCAAGCGTAAATTATAGATTGTTGTAGGATTGTTTTAATGGGATACGGCAATGGAACACGTTGGTGATCTGTCAAGAATGCCTCCCGAGATGACTTTCTATGGGAAATTGGCTCCTTCTTTCGTATTATATACGTGAAGAAAACCAGAAAAAATTCACGTGGCTAGCCGGTTGGTCAGGCGCAAACTCCTTAATAGTGTTCGGCGGTTTTATTCACCCGCAGTGGCGTACCGTAGTGGGGCGGCACTTTTTAGGGGGCGGCAAAATTTCACAATAAATAATAATAATATCTTGAAAAAATTTGAAACATCCTAATCTATACTTGCATCGCGCCTACGATAGTGCTATCGTTTGGCGAAGTATCGATAGTATTGTCTAGTAAATCGGCTCGCCCGTTGAACTAGTAACTTTTTCATCCTAGGAATTCCCGCGAAACCTGTTGACCTTTTTTTTTCTTTCTTACTTGTACGATTCATTAGCGTTCATATACACCGCTAATATCCAATAGTACTATTTTAAACAGGTCGCTGCACTACCACCGAATTTTTCATTGCTTGTTCTGTGACAAAACTGAATTTTGGTCTTTTAAATTGAAATACCTAAATAAGTGGGGACGAAATTTCCTCCGCCCCGGGCGGCTGACACCCACGGTACGCCACTGTGAAGCGTTAACTCTAAACTCACAGTGAGTTGTTGACTTTTTTTTAGGCGACAGAATTTTTCATCGGGCTATTCGGACTTAACTAGCTATTATTAAAAGATTGATCGCGGGCCGCATAAATTCATTAGACGGGCTGGATCCGGCCCGCGGACCGTATGTTGGCCATGCCTGATTTAGGCGATCGTTGGATGTTGATAATCATTAATTCACCATTTTCTTTTATTCCGAGGAAGCGTATTAAATAGTACACATTTTAAGTTTTTTATCTTAAGATTTATTTCTAATACAGAGGAAGCAAAGATTTTCTACAGTTTAATTTATCTTCTTCGTATTCTAAAAAGACAGCCAAAAACTCTTGATTCACTTTACTAAAAATAAATCTTAAGACAAGTTCAACCGCATAGTTTTAACCTTTTGATATCGATGTCTCTAAAATATCTTCAAAAAATAAATTTCGAGTGTCTTAATATTACAGAAAATTTCTAAACAATACTTTATCGTTCGTTTATGATTTATTCATAATTATAATATAATTGTGACAATTTTATATAAATACGTAATTTAAATTAAACTTAAGATACATAAACATTTCATTTGACACGTAGTTTGTAACGTGAATGTCGTAATGCGATATTTTGAGAAATTCTTAATATATAATTAATATCCCCGTATTAATTTTTGAAATTTTTGTAAGAAAAATGATTTAATGGAATTTTTCGAAAAAAACGTATTTAAATTTAATCGCGTTTAGAATTACCTCGTTGCGTACAAAATGCGTCTGTGATCATGTGATCAGATATTAGCGCCAATGCGACTATAGCGGCAAAAAACACAATCTGTCTTTCTCGCTCTCTTAGAGGTGTGCTGGTGTGAATACAGCTTTCCAGGTAAGACCGAAGTTATATAAAAAAAGATAAGATATTCTATGAAACGCCCGAATATATTTAAATAATGTTAATTCGAATATATCGTATTCTTATTTTGGACGATACGTAAGAATTCTTTGTGTCAGATGTAGCCGATTAAAAGAATGCTTTTGTTCTGAAGATGCTAGGCCTAACGGTATTGGATTTTTGTGTTGAAGATCAATGCTTTACTTTTGTTTTCAAATTGATAGTTGATTCTCCCAATAAGTTATCTGACTCTGAAGTAATTTATTCCTTTGGAAATGATGTTCACCATTATTCATGATTCTAATCGTTAAGTTGAATAAATCTCTGTTCTTTGGTAAGAAAGTGTTGGAAATTTATTCCATTTTGTTAATCTACATTTTGTTTCCAGTTGTCTGTTATATGATTAGGTAGAGAGTTTACTGGTGGTGTTTATGCTAATATTCTTATAAAACTTTAGATATCGTTCTAAAGTTTTATAAGAATGTATGTGAAATTCTGAAAATTTTTACTAGTGAAACTTTTTTATAGTGAATCATTGAGTTAGAAGTAATATAACATATGTAGTAATGCAGAGTTGTCTATGATGGTGTGTGGGCAGTTTGAGTGAAATGTAAAAGCTTTTCAAGATGACTGTTCAAATCTGTTGTTTTTCTAACTGTTCTTTAGTTTTATAAATAATTCTATTCAATAAGAAAATAAAACATAAAAATTACATATGTATCTGTTTGGATTGCATAAATATTGCTCATAAAATAATTTTTATAAAAATTGTTTTTTCCTCGATTGCTAGAATTACAGTCGACCCCCTATAACACTGTTGATAATTCCGTTTTATATGAATTCCATGTTGTACGAGTCACTTAGATTTTACAAATACGCAAGCCGTTCACAGCCCGGCACACGTATTTATAAAATCTAAGTGACTTGTACAACATGGAATTCATATAAAACGGAATTATCAACAGTGTTATAGGGGGATTGACTGTACTAACATTTTAATGGAGAATCTAAAAGTTTGATGCTTTATGAATACTTTTATAATTTAATGTAATTAAAAGTATTTACGGTGTGTATGTGTTAAATGCACGTGCACGTATGCATGTAGGGATTGCCCTGCATAGTGCCAAAATTGCCACTTTGTGATATTTTTATTGAAGTGACAGTAAAAACATAATACTGGCAATGGGCAGTGGTGATAAAAACTCTAGTCCGCTCATTTTGACATTTGGCATGAAAATGAAGTGCAAAGCACACTTGGAAAAAACGGCAGAATGTCTAGCTCCCATGTGTCGCATGTTTTGTGCACCAAGCCTAGTGATTTTGTCATGTCGTGCAGCAAGTTTGAACAGAGAAGTGATGTCGAGAACTGAAAGCTGCTTTTGTGCGCTGCCACCAGGGTTTCTGGATTGGTTGTTTTTTTATCAACCGACAGAAAATTTGGAGAATTTTTTTGGAGTGATTTTTTTTTTTATTTTAATCACTTTTTAGTAGATGAAAACAAATTTTGATAGAACATGTAAAATACTGTTTAAATGTGTGATCAAATGTGGTGTTTGGAATTATTCCTTAAAAAGTTGTTAGCAATAGAAATCATTTTTGAATAAGGAGAGGGCTGGATGTTTGGACCTCAGATTCAAACAAAACTTGTTGAGTTTAAATTAACTATTTAAGAGCACATCTTTGTTAATTCTTCCTTCCCTATGGGTGCTAAAAGGCTTTATGGATAAGGCATTAAGCACATGCCAGACGACATAGGTTTGAACCTTTCAAATTTTAGTTTAGTTCTTTTTTGTGTGTAACTATTATTTTACTTTATCATTAGTATTATTACAGTAGAGTCTCAAACTCGGCCTAATGTGGACCAAAGTGGCCAAGTTTGTGAAAATGCCGGATTATCGGGAATGGGGTTAAAAAAAATAAGTATGAGTGTTTCCTCAGAAAATACTGTACTGTACTTGTATGTATTGTTTGCTTGAGAATATAACGGAGAATAAACTGCCCAAATACCGTTAAACAAAGGAAAAGTACGTCCTTTATGAAGGCATAGAGCCTTTACTACATGAAAATGAAAATTAATGAATACACTGTGTACAGTAATTTACCTGATAAGACAGACCTCAGAAAAATACTTTGAGGCATAAAGCTGTCTATAATGAAAATTAATTAACTAAGGACTTTTTTGCCCTGCCAGGGTGTGGTCGAGTTATCCGGACTGCCGGGTTATTGAGTGCCGAGTTTTCGAGACTCTACTGTATTACCATTATTATCCCTTGCGTTTAAAGCTTATAGAACGAGATTAAAAATTGTGACGTAATTTCCTGTTTAGTGAAAATAAGTCTCTGTAGATTTAACTACTATGTAGTTATATTTAACTTTTATTACTTCACATTTCATGGTGTATATGTATATTAGGGTGTCCCTTATTTTGATGTAAAATTTTTTTTGTCAAAATGTTTGTAGCCACTTCCTAAATTTTTTGCATTTGGTCAAAATTACTCATATGAAGTTTTGTTTCATTAGGATGACATTAACCCTGCTGACTTTGAGCATGAAACTTGAATACAAGGAATAATTGACATGGGGAATATATGCTTCCTGCCTAAATCAGATGGTACTACAGTAAAGTGCCCTCTTGTGGTAAAAATTTGAAAAATAATTACAAACACGTGTATGTACATAGGTGCAATGAACATAATTTTATTTCCTGTCACTTTGGAGGATATTTTTTGTAGAAAATCCATTAGAACAGGGAACAATTAAAATAAACAGGCTATTTTCATAATGTTGCTCAAAATATTTAAAAATATACAGCTTTTGTTAAATGTGTTTCACAAATGCACATATATAAATCTAGCTAACAAATTCCATTACACGTAAGTTGCCCAGAGGAAAGTTAATCATCTATATTACATCTCGTTTGATCATTTTTTAAAAATTTAATTGAAATTTAATTTTATAAAAATGTACATTTTATTTTAATAAAAATAATGCAAAAATTTAAAAAATCTCTTTAATGTTTTTTGCAAAAGAAAAAATACTGTACAAGCAAGACTTGCTGTTATATCAACATAGGACATAAGAGAACTGATAAAAGAATCAACATAAACATATTAACTTAATGGCATTATATTATTTTTCAGCTTAATGACCAATGGAAAATTATTAATGCCTTTTGCTCAAACAGGGGAGGACTTCTTAGTAGAGGGAAAAATGCAGCACATTTTTTTTTTTAGTGAAGAAGCAAAAAAAGAATCAAAAACAAGTTTACCACAAGCTTGAAATGAACCAGCAACTTTAAAAAAGGAATACACACACACGCAACAGGGCTTAGCCACGTTTTTGGAATAAGAAAAAGATACAGGAAAACAAACCAACTCATCCCCATCTGATCCAAATAGAGTATACTGATAGAAAACTCTTTAGATAACTGCTCAATGAAGAGTGCATTGTCCAGATATGCCATGGGTATGCTGTTTTTCAGATGGAATTATCAGAGATAATGACAGATATTTCTGTTTATTGGAAATAAATTGTCCATCAACACTTAGGAATGCTTTTATGATTAATGAAGATAGACAAATAAAAGTAAATCCTCCATACAGCATTAATTCATGCCTTTCAACTGGGTTGTTTTTTCATTTGGAAAAAACTACCTCTCTTGTATAACTGTGTGAATTATTACATCCTACCATGCTACAAATATTTTTTCTTTATTCCAGAGGAAAAATTCACCAGATTTGCCATGTTAGCTCAGTTATAAATCTGTTGTTTGTAACTACAAAGTTCACTATTTTACTGCAACAGGTTTCCATCAGTAGTGCAAAATATTCATTATTCCCTTGAAATATATATATGTACTGATAATTGTTATAAGAAAATAAATATTAAATAACAGTAAGGGAATTAATATTTAGGTTTTAATTGTATTGTTTAAAAAACTGGAATCCTGCTATCTTGACATTTTTTGTATATTTTGGACGGTTTATTGTATTATTTTTAGGAGGAAACCTAATTAAATTGACATTATCAATAGACCACCCCATTAACTCGACCTACATTCAGCATAACTTAAAGAAATGAGCATATTCACAATCTTGGTATTAATTCAGTGAGATGCTGCCAGAACTGATACAACCAGTGGTGTTCCTGAGTGAACACAAATGTTGACTACTGGGATATTGGAAAAGAAAAATGGTGAATGTAATGTGGAAGTCCACATTACATTCAATTTATTTTTGAGAACAGTGTAATGAAAAATGAATATTTTGAAAAGAGAAAGTGGGATGAAGATTTTTACTTTCTGTAGGTGTTATATATAACTAAATCCTAAGATTAAACTTAACTATTTAAGCTCTGAAAACTCACTCTACCTCTGTTGCTAATAACCAAATTGTTTTTACCCCTCGGGCTGCAAGGAAAACTTGTATAGTAAAACTAGTTTAACAATTTTTCAATCAGCTGATTTTGTTTTTAACAGGTAAGGCTGATTTTGGCTGATTTCATGTTTAAAGAGTTAAACCCAGAATTCAAATAAACCCTGGAGAATAAATATGCTGTTAAAAATAAACCCTGAGTTGAAAAGCACATTATGTTGAAGATGTTGAAATACTGCAAACTATAGGATAATGTATTATAGTTTAAAGTGACAAGAAATTTAACTAAAAATCTGCCTGTTCAAACTATTTAGAATTGGACAGCACTTTCTATTCCAAGCTTCACAGCAACATTTTTGAAAATAAAATTATAAATATTATAAAATATTGAGTGTAAAAAAGTCACTGTCAAATTCATAAGGGCTTATCAGCCAAAGAATAATTAGGAAAATTCTAATTGGAGATGGTGAGTGATGATAAACTGACCTGTTGTACATTTCCAGCAGTGGCAGCATTTTAAATGTAAATGCAAATATCTTTGGCCAAAACAAGATTCTGGAACAAAATCTTAAAACAGTCTGTTTTTCATTTCAATATGTCAACATCAAAAATTTTTATTTTTTAACACTTCTCAATAATTTTATAGAAAACATAAATTATAGCTCAAAATAATATGTTGAATGTAAAAAATAGCTGTGTAACTATGATATTAAATTATATCTCCATGTAATGGATTGTCTTTGAATGATTTTCAAGTACTGAAAATCATTTCTGTATCTTTGCTATTTATACATATTCCTTCTTGTAAGCTCATATATTTCCCATCTTTCTAGTATTCTCAGTTTATTGATGCCTTTGACAATGTTCCCTCTAAGCTGCGCACTGCTCAAATTGTTGCCGCACAGGCGAGCATGCACAACGATTTGAATTGTTGTTTACTTATTTCTCACTCTGACTGTAACATGATTATTGCTGCGTATATTTCGATTAAATACATTAAATCATTGACAAAAGATAATATTTCGTATAAAAGTATGTTTTAAAATTAATTTTAATCTCTACTTTATAATTAATTAATTTTAATTTTTATAGGAAAGAATAAGATTTTATATATATATATATGCTCAGAAAAATTTTTTGCTCAGAATCTGCTTAGCAAAAATTTTTTTTTGTCAGAGAAGTATATGTTCTGCTCATCGACAAAAAAAATTAGAGGGAACATTGGTTATAGGCTAGTTTTTGGCGATACCTTTTAAAATTGTTTGACGACTATTGTTTGTCCTCACCACTGCCTCACGATCGCCCTTGACGACTATAGTCATCGCTCACTGCCGAGTGGTTAAGTTGTCTTTCCTACATTTAACATTTTTTTTATAAAAGGTGGACCCTTCCTGCTTATACAATTGTCTTCCAGGAGGACTTTCAAAGGAAAACTGGTCCCATTTGTGTGTTATGTGCATGAAAATTCAGAAAACTATGCAGTCGACCCATCGGCAAGACCGAATCTGCAACAAATTACCACTGTTCGGTAGATAACACCACCAAACACAGATAGTCGGCCACCCACCGTTGCCAAGTATACGCTCGGCAACCGACGGGCCAACTTATTTTTGAGTTAAATACATTTCTCGAGATATTTTCAAAAAGCTGGACTAGAAAGCAAGTTTTAGTTAACGCACGTGTCTCAACAACTGAAATATTGGTTATATTTGATAAAATTACACTCAACAATCATTATTAACTCACACATAATACATTAAATAAGTTTAAATTTATACAGACATGTTTAAAATTCTGTTGTATCCTTGTGAATTGTTAATATTCTTGGAACCCTTTTTATTTAAAGATTTCAAAAGCTATCATTGGTGGATACTAACCTTGATGATTACCTGAAATTAATAATAA
>NW_019384479.1:668397-708235 GCF_000671375.1 Centruroides sculpturatus
CCCCCTGTGGTGATTGTGCATCTCCTGTACGTAGCGCGCTTACTCTAAAATCTTTTTTCCCCAACTTTAGCAAGTATCCTATCTGCACACCTCCCTTCTTTACCAAAAGTATGTTATTTTTCTCCCTGGTGTCGTATACCTATCATCGACGAAGACGTCACGGGTAAGACGACACCTGGGTAAACATTGGCAGCATTTAAACTTCTTCCAACCGACGCTCCACAGTGTACCCGAGGAAGGCCTATTAAGAAGGCCGAAAACGTTTGTACTCCAGTTAATAAGGCTAGAAATTAGTGAGAAAGGTTTTGTGCTGTTTGTCCTTTGTACTCATGAGGAGTCTGAAGATTGTTTGGTTTAATTTTAAAACAATTTGACGTATTGATGTAACTTGCTATTTGCTTTATCTATCAATAAAGTTGGGGTGGATATTCACCACAATTTGCTTCTTATTTGTTTCTTGTAGTATTTGATTTTTATTGTTTGTTGTGTTATTGTATAGTCACACTCATAAATTTTTTGGCTAAAGCAGAAACCAGCACTTTGTTAAATCCATGTCTTCAAGCGATGTATGTACTGTACATTAATGTACTCTAGCTCTTTGTTGATGACACAAGTTTGAGTAATGCCATAAAAGCTCTTTTCACTAATGATCTGAATTCTGCAATTTTGTGTTGAGGCAGGTCACAGGATGTGTCATGAATAAAGATGAACTGGTGTTATGTTGGCTGAAAATGCTGTTGCTGCTGGAAATGTATAAAAGGTCAGTTTGTTGCAGTGCTGTGGAGTCGCATAAAAATCTACAGACTCCGACTTTTCCTTACCATCCGACTCTGACTCATATACATAACAAGTTGGTAAGTAAAAAGGGAGTTGGAGTCGGCGGATTTTTTGACGACTCCGACTCTGGCCAAAACTCCACGACTCCGACTCCACAGCCCTGGTTTGTTGTCACTTATGTAGTAATTCAGCCCACTGGTGGCCAAGTGGTTCTGTTTCCTGAATACTGGGAGTTCAGTTGTGGGTTCTTGCCAGGACAGGCTGGCCATGTGGCATTTTCTGGGTTTTCTCCATATCTAATGCCTGAATAGAGGGCCAGTTACTCTTAAAAAAGACCTCCCGGAAGGTATTTCCCCTAGGCAGATTGTCATAACAAAACAAACATATATAGTAATTCCAGCTGTAACCTATCTGATGTTGAAATGTTACACTACGTTCGCACACAATCCACGACTTGCTTTGATCTCGATTTGCCTACAATTTGGATTGTGACTGTCGCTAGTCGAACGTCGTGCTGTTCGCATAGGCAGTCCGCTCGAGAAGAACCTGGCTATTACATGCGATCATAAAACTGACGTAACTACGCGGTAAGTCGCAAACACCAACAAACAAAATGGAAGTTTTGGTTAGAAATAAATACTTTTTCTTGCCATACATCTAATAATAGACAGATGTCGTCATTTCTCTAGATGTCTTTTTTATTTCTCTGTTTATTTCTGTTAGCCCGACACGTGTTCTGCAGCCATCTTGTATTTTCTCGCGCGCATCGGATTGTGGGATCTCTTATTACTGGATCTAGTTTTGAGAACTCTCTCCAGTCGATTGCTATTGAACCACATTTCAGTCAAGATTGAAATGGTTGAGAGCGTTCGCACCACGGAACAGTCTCCGACCTTAGTCACAATCTAGATCGAAATGCTCGGTGCAAACGGGGTATTACTCTGTTGCATGTGGTGCCATATTGAATTTTTGTCGATGTTTAGCTTAACAAGAATTACACATTTTTTGAAAAAGATAATTGTGGCTATTGTATCATCTGAAATTATTTTTTTATTTTGCACAAACAAAATAAATATATTAATAAATGAAAAAACAAAAAAAAATTATATTTCGGAAGTTAGTTTTAATATAAAAATTATAATGACTAGCGACATCTAGTTTCAAAAACATTCTGATGCTGAAATGAGATGTGTCAGGAATAATACTGGACAGGTTAAGAATAATTTTATAGGAGATGGTAAGTTTGAACCATAAGATTGTAATCAAAATATCCTGATTTTGACAACATTTAAGTGGATACAAACAATGATGTAATAACTATCAGAATCAGATGCTGAATCAAGTTTGCAATGAAAATAGTAATTTCAAATGTTGTTTTAACCCATAAATATGGTCAATAAATGGTTTTGATAGTTAGGAAAATGTACAATTAAGGTAGTTCTTTCAATTTTTACCAAAAAAGTAATAAAACCCTGGGGATCTGTACAATTTAAAAATAAATCTCTCCTTGATTTAATTGAGGAAATATGATATATGTATTTTACATCTTGAGTGTTTTATGTATAAAATTTCTTGCTGCTGTTAAAATTTGTTCCAATGTTTAAATTTTAATATAAAACTGTTTTTATTGACAATAACATTTAATGAAATTTATTTAAACCTTTATGCCTGGTTATACTATCAATACATTTTTTTTAAATGCAAAAGTGAAAAATTACTTAATTAATCTGCATCAATGTCCTAATTTAATCAAATTGTTCTTTCAAACACCATAACCGTGTACAGTATTTCTATTAATAGGACTTATTATACTGGTGTATAGAACTATAGCAACACAGTCACACAGATTAAAATTGGTTTATTTATGATTACCTGTAATCATAAATAATCATAAATAAACCAATTTTAATCTGTGTGACTGTGTTGCTATAATTCTATACACCAGTATAATAAGTCCTATTAATAGAAATACACGGTTATGGTGTTTGAAAGAACAATTTGAAAAATTACTGTGTAATGAAATTTTTATAAAAGAAACCTACCTAAAACTAATCAAGGTCAACATGATATCCTAAGCCAGTGTTTCCCAACGTGGGGGGACAAGAATTTTAGAAAGGCTTAGGTTGGGCATAGCACAAAAAAGGCTGGGAAACACTGCCCTAAGCTATGTTTCAAATGATATATTATGTTCAGATGTGTATCCAGTTAAAAACAGTAACAACAAAGCCAATTTCCATTCCTACTGAATAAGATTTTTCTACCTGTTCTGCTATACCCGTGTTTCTCAATGGGGGTGATATTGCCCCCATGTGGGAGTTTTTCCATGTTGAGGGGACAATTTGTAACAATTTATATTTTGGGAGATGAAAAACAATTTACTGGGCGAGATAGTAAAACATTATATTAAGAATAATTAGATATTTTATTTGTTACTAGCTGCAAGGACCCGCTTTGCTGGGTTTTTATTTATATGTAATATAGTTTTTTTTATATATATATAAGACTGTTTTTCTAAGTAATCTAGAATCTAGCTGCAAGGACCCGCTTCGCTGGGCAAAAAGTAACGATAGTGAAGATTAAGATAATTACGTTATAGCTAATCTTACCCGTTTTCACAGAATGCAAGAATTAGGTCCCCCGTTTCCAGACTAATTAGAGAATTTTTACGTTTAGTCAAACGAACTATTTTCAACGTTTCTGGAACGTTTACAATCGTTCTATAATCGAACCAATATTCGAATTTTATGTTCGAATTTAATTCGAACAAATTCGAACAAAACATTCGAAATAGAAAGCCACTTTCAACCACTTTCAGCCTCATATCTCCCGCACCCTTATAGCTATCGAGACGCAACCACCCCTATGCACGAATGGAGACTTGGGGCTACCACCACATACAAACACCATTCACGTGCGATGTGTAGTTTTTGCGGAAAAGTGAAATATTGGGACACACACGTCCATTTTTATATATATACTAGCTGCAAGGACCCGCTTCGCTGGGCAAAAAGTAACAATAGTGAAGATTAAGATAATTACATTATAGCCAATCTTACCCGTTTTCACAGAATGCAAGAATTAGGTCTCCCGTTTCCAGACTAATTAGAGATTTGGTCCCGATTCTATTTCTGAACGTCTCCTGTTCACATCAAGTCAAACGAACTATTTTCAATGTTTCTGGAACGTTTACAATCGTTCTATAATCGAACTAATATTCGAATTTTATGTTTGAATTAAATTCGAATTTGTTTGAACAAATTCAAACAAAACATTCGAAATAGAAAGCCACTTTCAGCCCCATATCTCCCACACCCTTATAGCTATCGAGACGCAACCCTTCTGGTGCACGAATGGAGACTTGGAGCTACTACCACATACAAACACCATTTACGTGTGATGTGTAGTTTTGGCAGAAAAGTGAAATATAATGGACATACATGTCCATTTATATATATGTATATATATATATATAACAATAATTAAACAAAACATTATACTAGTCACTAGTCTATTCAGTGCAGTACGAATTTGGCGTTAGCCTTGGTCCTCGGCATCAGAATTTTGAAGTGAAGGGGAGTTACTATGTAATGGTTTTATTGAAGGGGGCGACAATTCGTTAGAGGTTTAGAAACACTGTGCTATACACTAAAGAATTGTTTATTGGCCGCACTCTTTGGTATAGCCCAAGAAACATGAAAAGGAAAGAAGAATAAAAGTTTTAGGAAGAGTTTAGGTTAAAGCTGAAATAAAGCAAGATAGGACAGAATGAAAGTGAAGATATTCGATGTGATTCGTTGGTCACTGCAATGCTTTTTTACAACCAAAGAAAGAAAATAGTCACAAAGAAAACGTATGTACGAAATTTGAATACAGTATTTACACTGAAGAGTTACATGCAGAGTGTTGAGCTTTCAATTATTGTAGCAATACTCTGTATGAATGATGTAATAAAATTAGCAGATACAAAGAAGATATATTCTAAATAGAAAACTACGGTTACAACTTTAAACCTGTACAAGCATAGATCTTACAAAATGTTGTTGTACACCTTAGGAAAATATACATCAATTTACCTTGAAGACATATGTGATTGGAATACAAAGTTAACAGATAAGAAGCCCTTGCTTTGGGATATACACTGTGCTATACAGATAAAAATTACAAATAGAATCAACCCTGAACTTTTACTATAGATACATTTGTTTTAAGTATTAAAAAATTTTTTAACCCTTATCTATAGAAGGTGAGTGTTAGACTCATCAAGATATTAATCTTTATATTTCATTTTTTATTTAAGATTACTACTTGCTGTTGTATATATTTGTAAATTTATGTTTACAAAACTTTATTCTAGAATCATAAGACATTTTGTGTACACATTGACTTAAAATATTTTAAACAAAACATTATCTTCAAACTGATAAAAACTTGAGTCCAGTAGACTCATTGTCAAATGTACATTTTTCTTGTTGAGACAGACAAAAAGCATTGTGCATACTTTGTGTTTTATTCTACTTGCTGTTAGTGAATTACTAAATTTTCAAGTTACTTGCTGCAAATTATGTAAGTATCCATTTGAAACATATTTTGAGATAGCATGTATCAATTTTTACGATGTTTTTGCATTGTGTTATGTCTGATCATAAACTGCAGAAAATTATTCATAACCTCAGTAATGATGAACAGTGTGTCCTTGACAGTGTTTGAGGATGAAAATTGTGGAGTCTGATCATCACTCAGTTATCAGATATAATCACTGTTGAATCTGAAGAAAATAAGAATTGGGTACATTTGTATTCAAGGATTTCACTTTTTTAACATGATCTTCCATTCCACTTCCACATAAGAAAACTTACTTGCATATTATAAGAGGTGCTTTACACAAAGTTGTTCTTCCATCTAGAAAAATAAGTTGTCAATATTCTAGACAATTTTCACTTAATAAAATGTACTCAGCAAATAATTATTAGATTATCAAAACACATCTTATTTTGCCAAGATAATTTATTAAATCAAACTAATGTTTTCAGCCTATTCAATAGGCTATTCTCAGGTTAAATCAGATTAGAATATTGGTGTTCCAAAATAGAATATATAAATTTAAATACAAAAAATAACAACAGAAAATAAGAAAATAACAGAAAAACTATATGTATAAATATAAAAGAAAAACAAAGTCTGATATATTAATAAAAATAAAAATTTAGTAATAATACCTTAAACAAACATTAATAGAAATTATTAAGATACATTCATAAAATATGAAATTGTAAACTAAGACATAAATTAGGAGTTCATGGAAAGTTTTTAACTATATATTTCCATGCAGATGGTAAACGTTCAGTGTTCCTCGCAAGGATACAAGCCTCTTCCAGTTTGCTTTTATAAATTTCAATTTTCTCAGTGCTCATTGCTAATGTTGGGGAGTGCAAGGGTTTGACAATATCCACTTCATCCCATTTTACATAGAGCCTTGAGTCTGCACCATCTGGGAAAGTACTGTAGTGTTGGATCCTTTTTTGACATTATACTTGTGTTCTTTAAGCCTTACTCCCAAATTTCTTGTTATAACACCAATATAGTTTTTCTTGATTCATAGTTGTACATTTTTGTAAGGTATCTTGTACATACCTGTTTTTTCTTCTTTTTTAATGTTATCTTTGTCATTTTATATAAGTTCGGAGCTCTTTTCTTTTGACCCCTTGTGATCCACAATTTCTTTCATAATTCCTTTTGCATTTGTTATATGTGAACTTTGTGATTTTACTAAGATGTTTTGAAGCCTTTTCTGTGCCCATCTCGTATCTTTTAATCATTCCTGTTATTGTGCCTATTTTGTATCCTAGGGTTTCAGCCATCTGCATAATTCTGCTGATCTCTTTTTCTCTGTCCACGACACTATGACAATATAGAAATGCCTTCTAATTAGAGCTTGGAATGCTGCTAGCTTATATCAGTAAGGATCGTTCAATTGCGAGGGGATGTAAAGCGGGCTGTATGTTGGTTTGATGTACACATTGGTGGCTAAATGTCCTTTTTTGAATTGATGTTATATCTAAAAAAGTATATCATTAAGGAACTTTTCTGTTCCATTCTTAATTTTAGACCATTGTCATTATTATTGATCTTATCAATGAATTCATTAATTTTTTGTTTATTCTTCCATAATATGAAGACATTGTGTACATATCTTTTAAAATATACAATATCATTTCTGAAATCACAAAGAACACTGTCCTTCAGCTTTCTAACCACCAATTCACACAATAATCCTGATAGTGGACTTCCCATTGGGGAGTTCCCTTTTTTGCCTGTATTGTTTGGTTATTAAAGCTGAAGTAAGATTTGTAACATATTAGATTAGCCAGCTCTATTACCTCGTTGTAATGAATCAATTCATGGTTCTTACTAATCATGAATTCTAAAAGTGCTTACATGCAAGATTTGATTTTTTATGGAAGGGTATAAGTTCTTGTAATACAATACTGTTCCTACTTCCTTGTCCATTAATAGTATGTCTTGAATCTACATGGAAATCTGTTAGTGTCTTTACATTTATGGGAGATATCTTAAAAACCAGTGTTTAACTGCAGATACAGTATGTCAATATAATTATACAGTGGTACCTCGGGATACAAAATTAATCCATTCCGAAACTGAGATCGTATCATGAAAATGTTGTAAGGTGAATCATTTTTCCCCATACGATTACATGTAAAAACAAAAAATTCGTTCCAACACGAAAAACACACTCAAATTAAAGTTAAGTAGTACATTAAAAAAATAAATAAATATAGTAAGGAAAACTGAAAAATGCATTTTGTAGTTGTACATATATAAATAACCATAATAGAATAATAATTCATTTAAAAAAATGTAGTTTTATGCACTTTACCTTTGAGGATAGACAATGGTGGAGGTGTAAACTGGTGGCGGAGAAGGGAAATAATACTAAAACTTAACTTACATAACATAATGTAACAATAACTTAAAAATAACTTAGAAAAGATTAAAAAATTAGTGTTGTTTTATATATATATTTTTTAATTTTTATTCATTGCTTTTTGCTTTCTTTCCTTCACTTCCACCAGCATTTTCACTGAATAGAGTCGCTTGGTAAAATATGTATCCAAATAGGTTTGGCTTTGCCTACTTTTTAAAATGTTTCTAAGATGACTTAGGCAAATGTCNTTAGTGTTGTTTTATATATATATTTTTTAATTTTTATTCATTGCTTTTTGCTTTCTTTCCTTCACTTCCACCAGCATTTTCACTGAATAGAAGTTTGCTTGGTAAAATATCTATCCAAAGAGGTTTGGCTTTGCCTACTTTTTAAAATGTTTCTAAAATGACTTAAGCCCTGGTCAAACTATGCGATTTCCAGCCACGCAAGCGACTGCAACCGCTATGGCTGTTCCTGTTAACTAGTAATCCCCCCTCAAAAACCGGTGCGACTGCAATCGCAACTAGAAACAAAAAGTTTGTTCTACTCGCGATGATTGCAAACGCGCATCCAATCAACAAACGCCTTTATGCTACGTCATACAGTGACAACATTGAAAATAGTTCATCATCATGGCGGATAGTCAGAGGATTAATACTTTTACAGAATCAAGATTGATCGAGCTTATTCAGGCTCACGAATACCTATGGGATTTTAATTCTTCGTTTTATCGAAGATTTTATCTTTTCATGTATTTTCGCCAGCTCTATTAAAAATAATCGCCTTTTTTCTTTTATTCATTCCAGAAAAGGAACTGCTTGCTATTTTAATAAGAAAAGTGGCTAAAATTCCGTAAATACTCTGACGTAGATTGTAAAATATCGGCAAACTCACGAAAGTAGTCAAAAACAAGCTACTGTAATTTTATTGGTTTATTATAGGGTCACGTGTTTTCAAGTTGCAACGTCAATGAACAATGTGTGACCACGAGAAGACGCGTGCAACTCGCGCTTGTTGCAGTTGCAGTCGCCTGCGCGGCTAGAAATTGCATAGTGTGACCAGGGCTTTAGGCAAATGTCATTACACCGAGCAGCAATATGGCCAGTGTGAACCTTTTCGGGATGTTTCTTTTCAATAAAATCAGTCACTTTCTGATAATACCTCAAGATTTCCTTTATCAAGCGAGATCCTTCCACGACGAAGCAAACATGCAGACCGAGACCGATGAACAGAAGTGAATAAAAAATGGTGCCGCGAACTAATGTAATGTCGTATGGTGAGTTTTGTTCGTATCGTGGAGCAAAAATATGTTCGAATTTCATGTTGTATCCTGAAAATTTCGTATGTTGGGGCGTTTGTATCCTGAGTTACCACTGTATTAAGAAGTAAAGAAATTCAAATGGTTAACTGTGATGATAAACTTTTAATCAGAAGTACTTGTAAAACTTTGATGAAAGTAATATGGAGGAAAAGTATTAAACAATTCTTAAGTTGTATCATTCCTTAAATTTTTTGATTGGTATATTGGATTAGATGAAAAAGCAAGTAACATGTACAGAGTAATCTACTCTGTACATGATTTAAAATATACAATAAGTAATTATGTGGATATACAGGATGGTTCCAAACTTGGAAACAAACTGAGAATAGATTGCTGTTAGGAAAAAAGAACAAAAGCAATCCTATTAACATGTCAAAAAATTCATCATTTCCAGATACTGTACTAGTTATCATAAGCTGCACACACATGATATAAAATTATGGAATGGTATGGCATATGTACTGTACCTCTGGCAGAATTACAGTAGATGTTTGAAGTGTTTTCCATGGCCCTTAATTAATGGAAGCTATTGTATGCATCATAGACTGATGCATCTTTTCAAATGTTTCTGCTTAAATTCTACCTGTAATGCTATTTGGATGTGTGTGTTGCTCCAATGTCCATCAGAGACTGGTTCAGTATACATGAGACTTTTTGATGTCTCAAGTAAAAATCAAGGGGGGTCAGGCCTATCTCTGTACCAGTGCATTTTTAGATATACATTAAGACCATTTTTGTTCATTGACAAGAATCTGCATTTGAATGTTGTCTCCATAGTTGAAACCATCCCATATAATGCTTTTAATTATTAACTGATGCTGATTTAGAAACTGATAGAATTTAGTTTTTTTTTCTTATGAATGCAGTATTATAGAACTGCAAGAATTTAACATTATTAATGGTTACTTTAATAAGCATAAAAGTTGAGTTTTAAAAGGCTTTGTTTAAATTTGATGCATTTGAATTTAAATATTTAGACTAACTGAGAGGAGAAACAATACTTAAAATCAGAATTTAAATTTGTATAGATAATTTCTAGAAAACTATAAAGTGAAATACCTAAAAATATATTGAATTGGCTAAAGCAAATAAAGCTTGTTTAACTCATACAGAAAGGAAAAATGAGCTTTATAGACCTTTTAAATAAATTTTTTTTGATCATTTGATTTCTCTAATATATGTCAAAACAAATATAGTTTCAGAAATTCAAAAGTTTTGAAGCAAGGCATTGAAAATAAATTGAATTCTAATAAATTTGTTTTTAAAGTGCTGTTATTTTTGGTATAATTTTTCTCCTGATGAATCGGTTGCTGTTGTCAAGTCAATTTGGTTGATAACATTATTGTTTCAGCATAATCATATTATTATTGATTACATTTATTTTGTATAAAATATTGCTCAAGTTTTTAAAAACAATCTTGAAGAATTTCCATGATAAACTTTATAACATAAAACAAATTTAGTAAAAATTGCCTGCTTTTAATTTTGACTAAGGATGTGACTAGTAAAAGTAATTGAAAATGTTAGTTGTTTTCAATGTTACTGGATTTTTTTTTGGTATTTTGTGGTTATGTAAATTTTATTGAAAAATTTTCATTTAGGCTATAAGGATTTATACTAAACTTCATTTTTGAACTAATAACCTAAACTATGTTTAAGTTAAATTATTATATTAAAATGTTTACTATTACTAAAACTTGAAAATAAAATTTCAAAATATTTAATATTGCAGGTTTCTTCCAGAGCTGTTAGCTATGTCAGATTTAGAAAAGTGAGTATATTATTTCAATTTTTAAAAAATGCTTTAATTATTTGAAATCAATGTCTGGAATTACAGTAACGTAGAAGTAATCTAATAATTTATTAAAGTTTTTTAATATCATATATGCACGTTGTTGCTTTTTATTTCATAAATGATGATTTTACTTAAAATTTCAAAAACTTAGAGACACAAATTTCAACTGTCATCTGTCTGTCCTTCCTTAATTAATCTTGAGAATGGTGTTAGTTAAATGAAGTCATGACTAGATATGGAAGGCTTAGGGGCAAGAGGTCCCAATTAATTACATATGAACTTCTGGTTTGCACTGGAAGTCATTGAAAAATTTTTTCATGAACAGAGTTACATGACTCACATGACACTGTTGCTAACAGGAAAAATATGATGTACAGGGGCAAGACACTAATAATTTGAGGTGAAGAATGTACTAGGATAGGCTGAAAACTAATGCACACATGCTCATAGAGTGTGAGTGAAATGGCCTTCAGAAGCACACCGAGTGGTATGTGGAAGTAACATTACCCCTCTATACGCATGCTCAGGTCTGAGGTCATTGCGTTCATCCAGTGTATTTCGAGGAGCAGAAGTATGGAGACATGTTCTAATGCTATATCAACGAGAGTTAAACAGCATGCTGTTATCAAATTTTTGCTGAAAAAGTGACTCCTACTGAGATTCATCATTGTTTAAAGGCTGTTTATGTGACGATGCTGTTGATAGGCCTACTGTAAATCAGTGGGTAATAAAATTTTGTGGTTGCTAACCTGGAAACGCCATAATTGTTGATGAAACACACAGCGGACGTCTGATCTTTGCCACAGACGATAAATATCGCAAACTTGTTGACAATTTGATTCAAAATGACCGGTGGATCACTCAAAAGCATATCACAAACCATATTGGAATATTCAAGGAATGCGTCGGCTTCATTATTGAACAATTGGGATACTATAAAATCTGTGCACGATGGTACCACACCTTCTCAGATGAGAACAAACAGCATCGATAGGAATGCTGTGAGCATCTTTTTTGGCGCTCCCATGATTGAAATGACTTTCTTTTGAATATTGTGACGGGGGATGAGTCATGGGTCCATCATTACGACCCAGAAGAGAAAAGACAGAGTGCTGAATATTGACATCCGTCTTCTCCTCAGGCGAAAAAGTTCAAAACACAATCATCTGCAAAAAACTTCTTTTGACTGTTTTGGGATGTTCACTGAGTTTGTGACCAATTTTCTGGAACAAGGGACAACGGTGAATTCTTCTCAGTACATACAGACTCTAAAACATCTCCAACGTTGAGCCTGGCACCAATAATATTGCAACATGACAACACTCATCCACACACCTTGTGTGCAATTGGAGAGGCTCTGTGAAACCTGAGGTTTGAACAGATTCCACACCCTCCTTATTCCTCCAATCTTGCGCCTTGCGGTTTTTATTTTTTCTTCTACTCGAGAGACCTCAAGGATAATCATTACACCTTGGATGATGAGGTGAAGGCAGCTGTCAAGTCCTGGATTTGAGAAAAGTCGGAAGAATTTTTCAGAGAAGGAATGAAAAGGCTTGTTACACGTTGGGAGAAATGTGTTAGCCTTAACAGTGACTATGTTGAAAAATAAATATATGATTTTGAAGCTTAAGAAATTTACTTTAATGTACTTTTTGCTCAGTCTTGCTATTTTCTTTTGTTCATGTTCTCTACAAGTATGTGTGCATTACTTTTCAGCCTACCCTTGTATATTTTAAATAAATTAAAAATATGATTAAAAATTGCGTGACATTCTGATGATGTCACAATAATTTTTGCTCATTTTGAATAATTTTTGTTGGAAACATCAATTTTGTGTCAAGATTTATGGATTTAAATTGTTACGTAAAAGAACACAGATTTTTGTTAAATATTTGGAGTCTTTTAGTTTTACTAATACAAACTTCCTTACACTCTTTAGGATCATACTGAACCTAAATTTTAAGTAATGTTAATAGCACATTTCTTCAATAAATCCAAATTTATATTAGATGAGATATTTTGTATAATGTGAACTTAAGAACAAACATTTAAATTGAAAATTTGTATCTCAGGAGTTATGCATTTTTATTATTAATAGCCTTTCATTCTATATGATAAATTAGTATAGAATGAGAAATTTCTTAGTATTTATTCTAAGAAATACTAAGAAATTTTCAATACAATCTATTGTATTATGTGTATTTATAATATACAGAGTTGTCCACATGTAGTAGATAAACAGCCATAAAATTGCTAAGATATTAAATTGTAGTCACCTCATAAAAATGTTTGAGCTAATATGCTTTGTCAATATCAAGTAACATTACATGAATACAAAAAATGGCATTAAGCTTAACTTTCAGTGACTCAGAGGAATAGGTAAAACTCACACTGCATCTTACTCCAATTTCCTTGCATTGCTATACAGGTCCTGCAGTTTTCTTGAATTTATGTACTTTTCTTGAGAAAAATATTTGATATAGCATCTCAAACATGTCAAAGTAGTGAGAGAATTAAGTATTTGAGAAGCTTTAAGATTGACAATGTTACAAAACATTTTGAATGTTCTTCTCCTAACATATTTCTCCTGAGTCCTGAAGTTTCTATTGTGCAAAATTTTGTAATCAGTGATTTTCTTTAAGAATATGATCATTTCTTGTGTGTGGTGTGAGACTGTGTATATATTGGTCAGTTTACTCATATTTTTAACTTTTAACAAGTATTCAAAATTTTAAATATAAAATCAATTAACAAATATTTTGCATGCATTTTATATACATTTGAAAGTTCTAATAAAGCTTGCTTATTTTCATTATTAGTGAGGTTGCAGCCAAAGTTTTCATTTGATATGAATTAACTAATTTTCAAATATGAAATCCAAAACCTTTATAATAGTTTCTATCTATGACATGTTAAAAAATGTTCCTTCTATCATTCTATATTAATGCAAGAAATAGCAACAATAGCTGAAATTTTATGTAATTTGGATGGAAAAATGTGATGTTGGGTAGAAATAATTCCAGTAAAATTACATGCATGAATAAAGAAAAACTTATTGTATTGCCATATAAGAGCATGTGAAAATTGCTTGGTTTTGTGTTTTTGAAACATCCTGCTTTGCTTATAAGAGCCTACCTTGCATATGAGTTTATTCTTGTGTGTCAGTAGTTTCAGCACTGTACTGTTGTGTCAATGTAAATTAAATGTATTGATACAGTAACTTCAGTGATTTTGGTAAACTATTATTAAAAATAATAAACTTGAAATAAAAAAAAGCTTTAATTTTATAAAAGTTTTCTGTGCAGAAATTTGGTAAATGAGAAAATTAAATGCAAATCTGAGGTTTTTAATATATTATAAAAGTCAATGCTTAAAATTGACTAAATTATTTCATTATAAAAAGTATTTATTTTCAATAATAATGAATAAGTAAGTTATTTATTATATCTGAGTTTATTTGTTGTAAATTAAGAAATGTGAAAATTATTTTTTGATAGTGTATATTATTAATATAATGGAATGTTAAATTTAAAATATTTTTGTCATGGAAAATAACTTTTTCCTCCCTCCTATCAAAAAGAAATTTTTTCATCTTAAATGCAAAGTTAAAATATCAATTTTAAGATAGCAATTATTGAGATGATAAATATCAAAAAATTTGTAAAATTGTCAAGTTAGTAGTAATGGTTTCAGAAAATTGAAAATATTTTATTTTAGTATTTTCAGTATTTTTTTTAATATTTATCACTTGTTTAATATTTAATATGGTGTATATACTCAAATTATTGTACAACTTTTAAAAGTTATATAATTTAAATGATTGTAGATATTTCAGTGTTTTAAAATAGTTAGTTTGTTGTTATTTCTATATTAGTGTAACTAAAATAATTAACTATTAAATCATTGTTTTAATGATTTTAAGATAAAACTAAACAAAATGACTAAATCACACTGTCAAAATGTTAACTCTGTTATTTTATATGCTGGTTTTTGATGTTGCTGTTAATGAGTGTATTTAGTGAGAGCAGCAATTTTCAACTAGTATGCTGCAAAAATTTTTGTAGGTTATTAATTAAAATTAAATAATTAATTAAAATTAAAAATAATTTTCAAAAGAAGCTCAAAGAACATAAGTGTACATGTAATTTGACCAAAAGAAGTTGTTGACCTCTTCCTGGAAGAGAGGATGGTCAACAACTAACTAATGTTGGTCTACTATTAATATTTGAAAAGTGATCTGTTTTGAACAGATTGGGATGGCCCTGCATGAGATTGAAGTTGCTAACCTTAATGTCCAAAAGACTTCTTAAGACTTATTTAAAAAAAAAAAACCTTATAAAAATACAAGAATAATTGGTTTTATGTGATGACCAGCAGATGAGCTTAGCATTGCCCGGGCAAAAAACAACAAAGATTATTAGATTATTCCATACTTCCAATCCTTCTGTTCTAGTAGCCCAGGATGCCCCTAGTGGGCATTCTAGCAGCAGCAGTGTCATTCCATGATATAAATAATAAATTCCTATTACAAATAAAAATAATAATAATTTGAATTTCTCATGGCATACCCCTACTAAAATGCAGCCAAAAACGCAAAAAAACTGTATGAAATAATAATATACTGAATTTATTATTAATGTAAGTAATACCTAGGGGCTAGTAAGCCAAAAACGGCCACTAGGGGCNGGCAGGGCACCCCTAGTGGCCGTTTTTGGCTTACAGTGACAGAAAGAATCCGGTTTTTCAGCTTTATATATAGTAGATAGTGTTTATATTTTTGCAACAGATTGTACAAATTACATGATAAGTATCTCCTCATAAATATCACATTTATAGAAAAATTATTATAATTAGTTTGGTTTAATTAGTTATGGCAACATGATACTTGAGCAATCTGTTGAGGGGATGCATTCCAGTAAGATTTTTATGTGAAGCTAGTCCCTATTTAGGTGTTAGTAATGTGAAGAAACCCAGAAAACTCCATGTAGTGAGCTTGTTGGCCATGCCCAAACCCAAGACTGACTACCAATGTTTGATGGCTTTATTCACTCAGCTACTGGAAGGCACTTATTAGAATTAAGAAAGTACTGTTCAGAAATGAAAAAACCCAAGTTTAGATATGGAAAATTAAATACTTTGCAATTTTTCACAGGTTAACACTTCTATTCCATGCAGGCGAGTGCTATGTGCCATCTGTCACAGTAATGATGTAGTATGTCTGTTTCATGCTATATCACTGTTGCACTGATTAAATGAATATAATACATATTTCAAAAAATTATATCTGTTTTAAGAATTATATTTAGCTTATTATTTTCTTAAATTTTTTTGCTAATAGATGGCACTATGTGTAAACCTGCAAATGGCATGTAGATAGAAATTAGTTGAGTTGATATATAGAAATCCAATCAATATTTTGGTATGGAATAAATGACATTATATAAGTTAGAAGTGTGTTAACATAACTGCCAAGTTTCTTAGTAATTGGTCAAATGGCATAGGTGTTCATAGCAAACAAACAACCTCATTTATATACTGTATTTGTATTGCAGAATGACCAGCATGTTAGTAATTCCAGGATTTCCAGCATTCTGGTTAAACCATGATTAAAATATAAAATCTAACAAAACTAGTTGTTAATTAAACATTAAATAAAACATTCTTCAGGGTACAATAAAACAATAATGTAATTTGACTGACTTAAAATCAGAGTTTTCATTTACAAGACAATAAAACAATGACTCATTGATGTTAATAGTAGTAGTTAGTGTGGGCTACACTGACCATTACCTGATTTGATCTTAAAAATACCACCTTCTCAAATTTCATACAAAGTGAATGTTAATGTGTGTAAATTGAGATAATTTACAGGGAGTTTCTTAAATATGTTTATTTTTGTATTTGAATCAAATTACAATAAAATAAACTAAAAAAAAGCACTTTTGGAATTCCACAAGTATTTTACATTGTTAGAAAGAAGACAGTGAAGAAATTGAACATATAATTGTAGTTTTTGATGTTATGCTGACAAATTCACAGTTTTAGAATAAAAACTTTGTTCGTTCTTTTCATGTGCCCTGTAGAGAGAGATGTATAACCTCACTTAAACTGGCATGTTGGCATTCCCCCTGGGATAAACTGCCATGCTGGCTATTACCATATAGAAATATCTGATTTCGTGGTCTTCCCGGATAGATGGTATGCTGGGTTATTCCACAAAAATATGGTGTGTGTGTATATATATATATATATACACATAATGTTAAATGTATGCAATCTAGTACTGGAGGTAGACATTAGGTGCCATCTTTTATCTAAATTATAATTAATTTTCAATAATTTATTGAATAATTTAGAATCATTTGGAAGAAAAGAATTAGTCCAGAGTGGGACTTGAACTTACCACCTTCACTTACTGTGCAGTATGCTTGCCAGTTATGCCATTCAGATTTCTGAGCAGTTCTTCATTTCCAGTTATGTTTAAACTTTAGAGATATAATCATTTATGGTTATTCTCAGTGCCATTAATGTACTGAGTTTTGGGTGTTTATTATATATGTACAGTAGAGTGTCGATTTTCCGAATCAATTGGGGACTGGGGTTGTTCATATAACTGATATTTCGGATAATCGATTTATGTACGAAAAATAGTTTAATGTATCCAATGTTGAAATTTTTCTCCATTGCGTGTCGCTTTGCATTGAATTTTCGTCGATGTTAAGCCTAACAAAGACTATTGTATCGTTAAAAATAATTTTTTTATTTTGTACAAACAAAATAAATATATTGAAAAATATAAAAACAATAAAAAATTATACTTCAGATGTTAATTTAGTATCAAAAACGTAAAATATTTGAGTAGCCCAAGACATAGCCAAGATTGAAGCTCCACAGCACTGGCGAAAATTTAAATTTGCCGACTGGAAATCTTTCGGATGATTGACTTTTGGAAAATTGACGCTCTACTGTATATATATCACATACACCATGGCAGGTAAAGTGCTGGCTGAGTGGAAGTGTACTTAGGTCATGGACATAAGTCATACCCAGCCATTGCTGTGAATGGTTATATCTAAAGTTTAAATATGTCTGGAAGTGAAGAATTGCTTGAGATCCAGGTGGTGTAAGTGGCAAGTGCACTGTGTGGTAAGTGGAGGTTGGTTCAAGTCCCACTCCAGGCAAGTTCTTTTCTTTCAGATGGTTCTAAATTATTTCACAAATTATTAAAATTTGCAATTATTAAGTTATATAAGCGATGTCACCTAACTTCTACCTCTAGTACCAAATTACTTAATATCTAATCATTAATAATAGCAAATTTATAATCCAATTATTTTGGGTAATTGTTTGGTTGAGTATTATAGATATAAATGTGTGTAACCATTAATTTATGCCAAAGTTAGGCTCTATCAGAAGAGGTCATTCAAAATGGTGTAAATAGATTTAGAATATTATAATACAATATAATGAGATGTTCCAAGATAAAAAAAATTTTATAAACTTGCAAACTCATTTGCTTACCTATGTAAATATACAGTGTGTCCTAAATTAAACTTGACATTTCCCAGCTGGTTACAGCAAAAATTATTTATCGGAAAGTCATGAAAGTTTGGGAATTCTTTAAGTTTAGCTTTGTTTGTATATTTCTCAGCTGTACATTTTTTGCAGTTATACATTAAATATTTTCTGCAGTGATAATTTTTGCTATAAAACTCTAGCTATATTGAATCCAAGCAATTGCTGGGTTAAATAGGGTTATATTATCACTACTATTAATAATTACTGAGTAATTTGGCACTAGTGGTAGGTGTTAGGCACCATCTCTTATTAAATTTAATAATTATAATTTAGTTAATATTAAATAATTCAGAAAATTCTGGAAGAAAAAAATCTGCCTGAAGTGGGACTCTAACCTGCAACTGCTGATTTACTGTGCAGATGTATTGCCAGTTATGCTACAAGAGCTTACAGTCTGATCTCCACTTCCAGACATATTTAAATATAACCATCCACGGTTACTTGTGAGCCTCTTTATAAGAGGAAGGCATCCTTAGTTGGCACCAGCGGATTATGACTAAGACATTTACATTTATTGTATATATGTTAATAATTTTTGTAACTGACAATCAATGAGACAGATAAGCTTGATGACCCTTAGCAAGATTAGCAATATTTGGTTCAAACTTCCTGTCTGGTCAGGAAGTTTGTATATTCCCATGATTTTTAAAATTAAAATGTGATTAAAAATTTCAGCCTAGTGTAGTGATTATGTCACAATAAGTAATTGCTCATTTTATTTTATATTTTTGACATTACATTTGACTTTCAATTAGTTGTCTTTGATTTATGTTGCAAAAGTAAGCCTCAACATTTAAATAGACTGTCTAAAATAATGGCCAACTTTATAATATGCTCTAAAATATTGTAGCTTGAAAAGGACTTTTGGATAAGGCCAAAAATATTTGTTCTGACTAAATCTTGTTTTTGCTGGAATTTAGAAGATATTATCACTTCAATTGTGATTGGTATTATAATATACTTTTAAATACAGCATCTGAATGCATTTATTATTTCATGACTGTATTTAGATATAATTCTTTTATATCTTTACAGTACATCATCTTTTACTGACACGATGCAACATGATACTTTAATAGATAATAAAGAACAACTGCTGAATTCAGATTTAAATATTGCAGATTGTAATGAAACCACTGATTTTACTAAGACACAATTAATAGAAGACATAGCTGCACAAAAATTGTGAGTACAAAATTTGAGTAATGATGATATATGTTTTATTTATATTGAATTCTGCATAGCACAGCAAATTACTTCAAGATAAATTTATTTTTTGGAGTTACATTTAGTTCAAAACTTTAATAACTTGTAGCTTAATTTAAGGTAATTTAATAACTTCAACAAAAGAATTTATTACTATTTTGCACTTAGAGTATGACCTATGCACTTGTGCATGCTTGCCTGTATACAATATATGGCTAGTCAATCAAATAGATAAAATTTTATTCATTTCAGAGTTATGTAGTAATTTATGTAGATGTTAAAAGAAACTATTTTATATCTTAGTTGAAAAATAATAATTATAAAATCATGTGAATCTGAAATAAACAGTTGATATTGTATAGAAAGATTGAAAGTTTACAGAATGCATGCAATAATTTGTATTTACTCTTAGTTTTATTTTTGTATGAAAATTAGCTTTATTATGTGAATATACAAATATTTTCTGAAAATTTATATAAATTTATTGAAAGCATTTTATAATGTGTATAAACTTATATAAAGGTATTCAAAAACAAATTTGACTTAATTATATTATAAAATACTGAAATTCTTTCATTTGTAATTAATGAAAACCATTGAAAATTGAAAAATATGAACTCTAATTTAGATTTAATAAATTTGCATAGGTAAGGCAAAAATCTGAAATTATTTTGGAAACTTTTTTAAAAATCAACTTGTAAAAATTTTGTTTCATAACTTTTGCATAAATTATAGGGAAAGTAATTAAGGGAAATATAACAAATATTTAAACTGAAATTTTTTATTAGTTTAAAGCCAAATGATTGCTGAATTATATCTGGCTATTTAATATGATTATGCTTCAATTTCAGAACTAAAATTCAATCATAATTTTTCTTATAGTAATATGTAATAAATGAAATTGAAAAGTTAAATTATATTAAATTTAAATTAAAAACAAATTCAACAGGCACTTGATATTCTTTTTAATGGGAATATGTATTCTTTACCTCAGTTTTAAATGTAGCTTCATTATAATTTTGTAGACATAATTTCATTGCAAAAAATCTAATAATAATAATAATGTGCACACTAGAAATATTTTGTTCATGAAACAAACTATTAATACTAGAAAAATTTTCAACTAATACAGTAATTAAATCAATATCCTTTTTGAATTAAAAAAATTTTGAATTAAAAAAATTTTGACTATGTGTATTCACATTAAATGTATTATTAAAAAATAAGATGATGAAATTTTAACATTGATATACAGTTTTATTAAATTTGTCTTTTAGAAATATTTTCCATTATATTAACATTTGCTCTTTGCTCAAAAATTAGTTACAAGACAAGTAAAATTTTTAAAAATTAGATGAAATAAAAAAACAAATTGTTTCACTGTTTTATTCATTGGTAACTCTTTATACATAGTTTAAACATATCTTTGTTATTGTATAGAATGTAAGTTAAACATACAAAAGTTCTTATATTCAGATTTTTTAAGTATAAATATTATATAAACTTATTTTTGATTCATTATGAAATTTTAAGGTATCAGTGGTTGTCATTTGTAAGTGTCTTTATTATATTGTATTGTGACGTAAAATAAAAATCTGCAAAAAAAATATATTTTTATTTAAAAATTTTTGTCAACAGTGAATATTAATTGTATTGAGTTGATAAATTTGAATCTTTTTAAGTTTTTCAAGTTTTTATTTGCTAATTATTTGAGATGAACAGAAGACAGAAACTAATTCATAATATATTCTGCTGCATTATTTATGACCGTCAGCCAATGCTGGGGTAGTTCTTACCAAAACCTGATGGTCTTTCTGATTGTGAATCACTTAGGTCAAAGTGGTCTCTCTGAAATGACAAAACTATTTTTTTTTTTTTTTCTTTTTCCTTTTTTTTTCTGTTTTGCTGTGCTTTTCCCAGTGGCATTCTTCCCATACATGGCACAAATGTTTTGAGCCATCTCAATTGCCTTTATTTCTCTGTTAAGTAGGAGTAGTTAGAAGCATTTGATTTTTTTTTTCCACTTGACACTCCATCTTTAGCCCACAAACAGCACTTTCTTCAAATCTGTAAAATACAAGGTATATTCATAAGCACAACCTTTTCACTCCACATGACAAATGATACTCCCAATACTATAATGTTGCCATATCAAAAACAAATACTACAAACTTATGCATCAACCCAATATTTGTGTTTGTAATAAATAAACAAATGCATGCATATTTTTAAAATTTTGCATTTGAAAAATATTTCCATTACATCCATACTTAGTAAGCAAAAGTCTGTTTAAATTATATTACTTCTAGTTCTACAATTGTACAATTTTTATGAAGTTCACACATTGATAAAACATTTCTAAAATGAGAAGCTATTAGCGAGGTTGAGGCTGAAGTTTTAAATGTGAAGACGTGTACATCGGACATTCAGTGCTGCTTTCCTGTAACCCTAGAAGTTTGACAATGGTGTTTGGATAGTCAGTGGAATCATGCTCGACATTCCGAACATCATTGCCAAACTTCTAGGCTTACAGGAAAACAGCGCTGAACATCCGAATACATGTTTTTGTGTTTAAAACTTCAGCCTCAACCTCGCTATTATCTCACATTTCTACACTTACACACAACTGCAATTTACTAAATAGTTGTACTATTATTTAATTTTAAAACCATCAAAATATAAAAATTATACATACAACTGTTTACTAAAAGATTTTAACAATCTAATTAAATGTTTTCTTTATTCTAGAAAACTCAATTTACAAGAACCTAAAATTTGTGCAATGAAAAATTAGTGATAAAATTATCAAAAGCAAAAACTTAGTATATGAAAACATAATTTTAAGATTTTACTTGATGATAATCTAAGTAATATTTAAAAATAAATTTAAAATTTATCTTAACTGAAAATAAAGATTCAGTTAAGACAAATTTCAAATCTCTAGTCCAAATTTCCTTAGGAATTTTTCAGAGTTTGTCTTTAGCAATTTAAAAAAAAAAAATTGGAGTTTGTAAATTTGGTATTATATTGATTGTTAAAATTTATTAAATAAAAAATAATGTTAAACATTGTTAAAATTTTCGAATGTGAAATTTTAAAAATATGCTGTTATCTAGCCTGATATCTTACGGCATTGGTTGTCTTATAGTTTTATAATGTATTGGGTTTTAGTGATGTTATTAGTTAAACATTGTTGAAGTTTTTGAAAATTAATATTGCAAGATATGATTTGTATGAATAAAAATAAATATGAAATATAGTTTATTCTGCTAATTTCATCACTTCATTTGTTTGATTTTTATCTTTAATATAATATAATATATATAATATAACTCACTAAAGTTTAAATTTTTTTAGAGCTACTGAGACTATGGAGAGTAATGATGTTGAAATAGAAGAATTAGATGGTGGTGAAGGTGATGTTAAAAAAAGTAAGTTCTACTGAACTGAAATTTCTGGTAATTTATTCTGAAAGTGAAATTTTTATCTTGGATAGAAAAACTAAAGTAGATGTTACATTCTGATATAATTATATCATAATATTGAAGCATTTAACTTATAATTATCTCATGCAGATATATAATTATATCAGAATTACTTGAATATTTGGTTTGTAATATAATTTTAATTATATCTTCTGTCAACATATAATTTTTAAAAATTATTAATCTGAAAATAATTTTTGGCTTTTCTTATTCTTAAATATGGCCAAGCAGTAAGCCAACATCTTAACTATTTCAGATGATAAAGTGGTTAAGTTGCTTACTGCTTAGGGTCTGGGATTGAGTCTGGGTAGTTGAAAAACTATAAATTTTTTCATTGATGGTGTCCCTTGTCTCTCTCCACTGAGTGTGTAGGTCTGCAAACCTGCAGTGGATAAGGGGAAAAGGCCCTCTTAATGTCAACAGGGCAGAAATAGCCAAAAATGAAAAAAAATTTTAATATACAGAGTGCATTTTTTAAACTGTTTATTCTAGTAATCTAGTTTACTCACCTGATTTTTAGTCAATGTGAAATGTTGAAATGATGAGTTACTATGTTTTATGTGCATCATATTACCACTAAATTTGTAAACATTATAAGGATCATTTCTAAAATTTCTCTGCTTGTAATACTGATTTGAAGTTTATTTCTATATTAGCACAAAATTTGTTTTTGTTTTTAGTAAATAAGTAATTGATTGCAACTTTTATTAATAATTAAAAACAATTCTGGATTATAAAATATCCTAAAATGCATTTAAAATCTAATGTATTTTCTGTTGACAAAAATTGCAAGGAATTGAATATAAAACTTACATGGTTAATATCCTTTTTGATTAATTTGGTTTTAGTTTAAAAAAAAAGAAGAAAGCTTAATAATCACTTTCTGTGTTCTGTAAAACTACTATGCAATTAACATTTGAGTTTGAAAGATGCTTACACAAATTTTAACTAAAAACTTGGATAAAACAGACAGTCTTGGCTATTTCAGATTAAAAATTACAAATATAAAAAGATTATATTGGATATCCCTTTTAAACTTCTCTTTATATCTTAGGTAATTTAATCATACATAACTTTTACATTATTTACAATACATTCTATACATACAAGTAAATACAAACAAAACTTTTTTATCCAGTAACAGCACTTCAACGAAAACGTTAGAGTTTTCATTGAAGTGCTGTTACTGGATAAAATGGTTTCGTACATGTTTAATTAATTACCCCAGTAATTTGTGAAGTATGTATATTGTAACTATGTTCAACATAAAATGTAAATGTGTATTGTAATTATATTTTAATATGGATGTTTCTCACATTGAAGTTAAATGATAAAAGGTAACAAACAAATAATTTTCTAATAAGTGTTTTAAATTTTTTTATGAATTACAGTATAAAGTAGTGTACAATACTTAGATTTAGCTTGAATAATTAAACCTTCGGATAATTGATGATCTATTGTATTTTTCTTAAAAATTACACTTAAATTTTAAAATTAAAATACTTTGAGAAATTATTTAATAGAAATTAATTTCAAACTAGTTACTGTTTGTGTATTTTTCACCCAAACAGTCTGCTGGATTATCAGGATATATTAAGGTTAATAACTAATTAGATACAAATCAATTTGGCTAGAGATAGGCTGTTTATCATTTCTTTATTGACTTGACTGCCTACCTCTATCTAAATTAGATTTATAATTACTTATAATCCAATAGATAATCCAACAGATTATTTGGCAATATGAATATATTGGGTAGTTGTTCACTATATACATAGATTTTTTTTTTAAAATTCAGTTAAGAGATATAATTAATTTCCATAAATAATAATAATTTTAAGATTAAAATTTTTTAGTATGTTTTAATTTCCTAGAATTTTAATATTAAAGGCTAAAATAAATTTAAATATGAAAATTAATATTTGAATTGTTTGTATTAAATATCTATTGTCAATAATATATACCTTTAAAATAATATATAATTATTTTAAAGGTCAGCTTACAGCTGAAATGATGAAAAATCCTGAAGTTCTTGCTGCATTACAATCAAAGTTTGGAAGCATTTCTGGGACTCCTTCTGGATATATAGAGAAGTAAGGATTTTAATTTAATTTTGTTTTTCATAGTGTCCTTAATGCTAGAGCAATGCATATGGGCTCTTTTTTATTAGTGCCCTAAATGCTGCCATTTTATAAATATGGGGATCAATTAGATATTGATGGTATTAAGAAAAAGTTGTTGATTAGGTTTGCAGTATACATTGGAAAACATGGCCATTCTTGAACTAAATATAGAGATCTAGGAAGTGGGTGTCACTATTGTAAGGCCATACTGATTATTATTTTTTTAATGAAAGACAATGGCTGCAGAGTGTTTAGCCAGTGGAAGAAAGGGTGGGAAGAGGGGATGGGAAGGAGGGTGAGAAGATAGATAGAAGAGGAAAGAAGGATCCCTCTGAGCAGTGTATGTAATGTTACCACTTCCTATACAAAGATGGCATGCAGTTTTTAGGCTGCAAAGCCTTGGATCTAAAAGAAAACCTGAACTGTAGCATACACCAATAAGTACTACATCTACATAATAGCTAGACAGAGTAAAGTATAATGCTTAAAACTAAAGTAAAGGCTTTAAACTAATAATAAAACAATATGGAAACTAAGCTAGTAAACCCTATAGGAAGTAGAATAACTTAACTGAAACAACTAGAAGGAACAGTGAATATATTGGTAATTTAATAACTCCTGTGTTGAACTATCTGACTCCAATTTAAAAACCACAGAAATTATTAGGCTTCAAACATGTTGAACAAAATCATGTCCCCACACAGTCTAACATCCATACATATGCAAAAGATTAGAGATGTTTTTCTATATCTCAAAAGTTCAAGGTGTCCTGAGTCAAAAATGTATAAAATTTGGGAGGGGTCATTTTTTTTAACCAAGTGCTACACTTACCCTCTGTTATATATAACAGCCAGAAATGTAAAAATTATTGAATACATATTTATATATTGACTGTCTCATTAGAGGAGTCTTTTAGCTTTGGAATAAAAAAGTTTCTACATTCTATCTTTATTAGAACTCTATTTATTGAATCTTTTATTTGTGATGACATCAGAATTTCTGGGTCTCTTTTGATAACAAGTCTGCCCCGAGTTGGGGTCGGATGTAAGGCAAAGTTGTTGGAGTCAGTAGACTTTTATGTGACTCCACAGCTCTGATTTAACTTTACTGACTAAAGTTAGTAGTAAGTTAGATTTAAGATATAGCTATATCTTAAAACTAACTAATTAACTAAACAAGAATACTGACAAGGACAACAACCAGACAGACTAGAGCATGCAATAACAAGACTCCAATTTTTATCATCATTATTATTGAAGACTAAAGACAACATGAAGAGCAATGGAAGATAAACAAAGCAGAACCCAATAACTACAAAGAAACGAGACGACACAAAAGAACTACCTGTACAGTTAACCTTAACTGGAATTATACAATGTGAACAAGGAAACCTGTGTGTTGTGTAACTTAAATTTAACTTTACTAACTAAATTTATTTATTCTTATATATTTATTCATTAACTTTCATTCATGGACCACAAAAGCTTTGCTGTGGGATATGAATGAAAGTAAGCGATGGTATATAGTACATGTTTAGACGAGTTGCTGTGGTGTGCAAGGCCAGTTGTATCCCTCAAAAATTGCCTCTCTAAATAAGCTATCCCTAATGTTCATGTATCTATTTCAAGGGAAAATTAAGTGGATAAGCATTGTCCTTATGCAGTCCACCTTTGCAATGCAGGCTGTCCCCAAGATAGTGCTTGAAGTTGCCTTGCCTGTAAGAAGCTGCATGAGAGCTAAGCTAGGGGTAAAGTGTGGAAGAGTTGCAATAGTGTCAACCTTGGGAATAAAAGTATAGGTCAGCCTACTGGTAGTGTCATGGTCCCAGCTGTCTTGCTAGAGAATGGTAATTTGTTGTTTGACATGCATGTCAATGTAAGAAGTAGGAATATAACGGAAAGTGCTAATGACTGTAGACTTAGCAGCTGATTTGGCAAGATGGTCAGCGGCTTTGTTTCCTAGGATTCCCGCGTGATCTGGGACCCATTGAAAATCTACATTAATGTTATTTAAGTGCCTCAGAATTTAACGTATGAAATGCATAAGTTTAATGCAACTATTGGATTTAACTATCCTGTGTAAAGCTATTCTACTATCTGAGCTTATGCAGTAGTGTACAAAGCATCTTTTGTCTTGTCTATGCCTAATCATAGACAAAACAAAAGTTTGTCATCAACTCATATAAATGATTATGCCTGAATGATTGGACAGAGTTGACCTAATTTGAAGCATGCTTGAGTAAGCTTGTGGTATAAATCAGTAAACTACAAATGTAGCACCCACCTCTTCACGAATTTTGGACCCATCAGTGTAAATTATAAACATTGGGTGATCCTTCAGATCATCAAAGTAAACGTCTGGGGCAAACTGATTAGAGGTATGATAGTTGTAAGTAGGGAGGGTTGTTTTATCTATGCCAGATTTTCTTAGGTCATCAAGCAGAGCTAGATGAGGAGGAATCTTACCTTCCTTTATAATTTTGGCAACATCTGATTTGTTATAATCTTTCCAGGTGATGTTGGTGAGGTTCTCCTTCCAAATGAATCTTCTTAATTTCTAAATCTATAAGTGTCAAATCTGACAGTACTAATAAAGCCCTAATGGGTGTAGTTCTGTATGCATTGCAGATGTAGAGAGCAGAAATTCTCTGGACAGATAATAGTTTACATCTGTTGTGTACTTTGGCAGTTTCATGACCCAGACCTGTATGGCATAAAGGAGGACAGGTTGAATGGCCCTCTTATAAAGCTACCAGTTTGGTAGTGCTGGGACCTAGGCCAAAGTGTTCCTGGAAATACTAGCAGGTGCATTGGCCATCTTTTTAGCTGTCTGTGATGTATTTAATGTGGGGTGTGAAGTTAATTTTATCAAGAATAACACCCAAATATTTAATTTTCTCTGTCTGCTTTATACTATGTGCTCTTAAATGCTTGGTCAGTTTTATGATGAGAAGATTGTCCCTACCAATAATCCTACTTTCTAATTTGTCTGTGTTAATAGGCTGATTATGCAAAATGTTCTAGTGGTGAATTGTTTTAAGAAGGTTGTTGCATATGTCTTGTAAATGATTGCTGTTCCTGTGAGAAGCTAAAATGATAGTGCCATCCACATAGTGCTGGGTGCAGCAACCAGAAGGCAAGGTGTTGTTGAGTATGTACTTATTACCAGGTTAGGAAAATCAATGAACACACCACTATAATCACATGTGGTGGCTTTCTATCTTGCATACCTTACGCAATCATCACTGCCGTCAAAAATCTTTACAAACTTCTTCAGTCTTATTTTACTGACAGGAGTGCAGCTGTTTATACAATTCAACATAACATTTTCATCCAGTCACTCAGGAATCTAGGTCTGGTCCTGAACTCTGGAACATTACCTACAACTCTATCCTACACCTTAATGTCATCTACTATGCCTTTGTCTTTAGAGAAGCTGAACTGCACGGACTTCTCATGCACGGCCCTACATTTGCATAGATACCAAGTGATCCTATTAATCATGACATCATCTAACACTTTTCACAAAGTAGGGAGAAGGCAGATTGATCTGTATTTCTTATAAGTGTTAGCACTGGTGGGTTTGGGGGTAAGTTTGACACTAGTCCTTTTCCACTGAGAAGGAAAACGGCCAGTGTTCAGGCACGTGTTGAAGAAAATAACAAAAGCAGTTGGAATGCCCTAAAATGCATGTTTTATCATCCTAGTAGTTATGCTGTCAAGGCCTGAGACTTTGTTGTCATTGAGCGAGAGGATGGCATTACACTTGCTCAATGACAACAAAGCCCCAGGCTGTACTGAAAATGTTTAATACATAGTTACTGCTGAAAAGTGTGGTGAAGTGTGATTTTTCTGTGTTGTATGTTAGTTCCAGCTTACAAATTTACAAATTCAATAAGAAATAATTTATTTTAATTCAGAATATTTAATAAGTTATTTTTCTATTGTGTTAGCCAATATTCTTTGAAGTATCTTAAACATTTACAAATAAGCTAAAATATTTTAAATGTACTTTGAGCCCTCAAAACTTAAAGCTTTAATTTAGTATGGAAGCTTTTTTCATGTCTATTTATAAATGGACTTCTAAATATTTATAAAATTGTACAACTATGAAAATTACACAATACAAAAAATTGTTTTTGAATATGGCAAATTTATCAGTATAAAATATAGTATATTGTCTTAAGTTCATTAATCTGGCATTTGTAGAACCAGAGTGGTGCCAGATTATAGGATGTTTTTTTAGTTATTACAAAATTTAATAAAGGTCTATGATTTAAATATTGCAGACATTGCTATACATTTTTTACCAGCTGTATGCTTTAGTGTAAGTCTGGAATGTATTAGGTTTAGCATATAATTATCAATATTTTCCAGCCATGTACTATATATGTACTATTTACAACAGCTACACAAGTTCAGAATGAGAGATCTGCTCTTTTAAGTGTTACCCTTGCATTGGTCCATGGGAAGGGAAACACATCTGTCATGAATTTTATTGAATACAAAACATGTGCTAATTATAACAAAGAAATGTTCATTCAACACAATACAATGTAGAGTATATGTAGTATACCAAATTTATACTGCCGAAGAGTACTGGATTAATGAACTACTACTTTATGTAAGATTTCTGTCAAGTAGTAAAAATGTTAGGTAATTTCAAACATCTACATGATAACCTTATTTATGCTATTTATAATCCGTTTTTTTAATATTTAAGTCAATTTCAATAACTCAGATTGTTTTTCAGATTACAAAATAAGATTTTATTAAAATTGTGCGTCATAAGTTCTTAATGTAATTTATTGCTTTTAGCTTACCAAAAGCAGTTAAACGTAGAATAAAAGCTTTAAAGAAGTTACAGTTGGAGTATACAAAACATGAAGCAAAATTTTATGAAGAAGTACATTCACTTGAATGTAAATATGCAAAGATCTATGCACCTTTATTTGAAAAGGTAAGGATAAGCTAATGCATAGTTAATATGCTGAATTAAAAAAATTCATCTTTAACTGTGGGTGAGGTTGAAGAAATATTAACATTTTTGACCAAGTTAATGGACCATCTTTGGGTGTAGACAGATGAAAGTGGAATCTGTGTATCATCCCAGTATACTATACTAACACTATAGTGGTACTATATTACATTTCATGTATTTTTTTCAGAATATGGCCTGAAGATGGATTAACTGGGTTGAAAACATTTCATCTTCACGCACTGTTAAAGAAGCGCTAATTAATTTTGAAAGATAATATTTTGCTTATCACACAAACAAAATATAATATTTTTAGTAGTAAATTTTGTCTTCAGTACAACTCTATTTATTTCCAGTTTATTATAGAGTATAAAATTAATTCAAAATTGATTAAATTTTTATTTACAGTAAAAAAAACTAACAGTGAAAGTAGTTTAAATGGCAAACATTTTTGATATTTTTAATAGATAATCATCTGTAATGGATTAGTCTTTCAACAGAAAGAATTACTTGAAATAAATGTTACTCATTTATGGTTAATAAATGGAAGAAAAAAAATATATAAATGAATAATTAAATATAAACAATTTAAAATAACTAAAAATAAATGTTTGACAATTGAACTATGCTGTTTTGTGTGCTTTTACAAATACAGGTATCCCACATATAATACTGTAGTTACATTCCAAAAAAGTACCATCTTATACGAATCCATGCTAAACCAAACAAAGGACTAATGCAAAACATAGGGTTATGTTCTAGAAGTTAGCAAAAGTATACTATTCTTTTTCATTACTAAGAGAAATATATTTATTAAAGCAATCAATAACTTACAGTAGAGCGTCGTTTATCCGAATCAATTAGGGACTGGGGTGGTTCGGATAACTTATTTTTCAGATAACAAATCATGTACGAAAAAATATATTAACTTATCCCGTGTTGAAATTTCTCTCAGTTGGGTGTCGCTTCGCGTTGAATTTTCGTCGATGTTAAGCCTAACGAAGACTATTTTATCGTTAAAAATTATTTTTTTTATTTTGTACAAACAAAATAAATTTATTGAAAAATATAAAAACAATAAAAAATTATACTTCAGATATTAATTTAGTATCAAAAACGTAAAATATTTGAGTAGCCTGAGAAATAGCCGAAGATTGCAGCACCACAGCACTAGCGAAAATTTAAATTTGCCGACTGGAATGCTTTCGGATAACGGACGTTTCGGATAACCAGCTTTCGGATAAACGACGCTCTACTGTATTTTCAATTCATAATTAATAATCACAATTTAAAATATTTTATGATGCATTAATTATTTTAGTTAAATGAGGATGTTTTCTTTTTATAAAGTACTATTATCTCAGCTTTTTTGTTGATCTCAATCAGAAGTATCAGCAACATTTTTGTATTTTTTATTTTTATCATTAAAAATTTTTATGGATGACAATAAAAATGTTAATAATTGAAAATTTGTTTGAGGATTGAATTTGTTCAGTTGAGTGCCAAGCAACTTTTTGTGTTCAAACACTGAATTGTTCAAGTACTGGGATACTGTTGTATTTCATTTATTATATTTACAAATGATTAGTTCATTCATATATAAGCAATACCTATGGTTTAATAACATTTATCTAAAAATGTTTAAATAAACTTTACTAAATACAAAGATTAATTTAAAGAAGGAAAACACAATGACCGTCGTAAGGGCTAAAGTCTGAAAGCAACAACTACTATACCTGGTTGATAGGAAAGTTATCACAATTTTTTTTACTTTCTTGTCCTATCAGATTTCATTAAAGTAAACCTGATGAAAAGCACAAAATTTGAAAATTTCAATATTCTAAAATCCATGGGCAAGTTTGAGATAATGTGTGTGTGTGTGTTTACTTGAATAAAAAAAATATTGAATAATGAAGTTTACACTTAAAAATTATGAAATTTTATGCACAGGATTTCTAAAACCATGTTAGATTAGAACCAGAAGTTGTGTTATATGGGGGAATATCCCCCAATTTTCAAACTGTGTTAGAGTGAAACAGTGTTATATGAGGGATACCTGTATTAAAATATTGATGTAATATGCATAAGATAAAATGCTAGATACAGTGGTAAATAAGTGATTGGTTTTTGAATGCCTGTTGCTTTTTGAGATGCTTTCTTGCCAATACAATAATATCTAAATATGAACTAGTGATGGGACAATACCAAAATTTGTCACAATTCAGATTTTGCTGAAAAATATTGATTCTGATTCTCTTGAATACTTCCTAAAGTTTATTTTAATTTAGGAAAATTAATGATTTACATTATGAGCATGTTACATTCCATTCTTAAGCTTGACATCAAGCTTAAGAATGGAAAATGATTGGAAAATCCAGAATCAGTTTTTCAAAAGAAACCTGAAAATTCTCCATTTATATGTGGATATGCATGCTTTTATTGTTTACTACAAAATAAATTTGATCTTATTTCAGATAAAGTTAATATTGCAATACTACCCTGAAAGAAATTATGGCTAATTCACTTACACTCAAAGAACTATCCCATCATGTCATCTAGGGTTGCCATTTTTGAAAAGTGCTTTGTTGGCCAATACGATGACTGGGGAGGGGAAGGTAAACGAGAAGATGCACTTCTTTTTTCATGCTTCTTGCATGCCCTATAAATGTTTTAATTCCATTGTATTTAACACTAAATGAGGTTTGGAATGAGCTGAATAAATATCATTATCATCACAAGTTAACCAAGTTCTGAATTCAATTACTTGAGCCGTGTTTTCCTAAATTACGATTGCATGAACTTTTTTCTAGGAAAGGAAGAATCAAATGAAATTTTTAAAACTGAAAATGGCGATAATCTTAGTGCAAACAACTATTTTTACTTAGAATCACGCATATTGCATTTGAAAATTTAATGTACTACAAAATTATCTGTAAATCATAAAAACATTTTAGATATAATGAGTCATTTTATCATTATAAGTAAACCTTACTGAATATTAAAAATAATTTTATGTAACATCTCCCATAAAATAGGAACAGTTAGTACTGGCCAAGTGCAATTTCTCATTGCTTTGACTACACAAAAGAAAAGTCCACCATGACAGACATCACCTCATGCTTGAGATGTTGAAAACTCTGCTTTGTCAATGTGAAATTTCTAATAAAGTAATACTTAATTGTTAATGTCATAATTAAAAATTTTTAATCTTCAACTGGAACAAAAATTTTCTTATTAAATGTGGAAGAATCGATTTTAAGAATCTGAAATCGTGATGAGATTTTCTCAGTTCCAATTACTGGAAAATTTCCTACTTTTCCAATTTCAATTAATTGTCCCATCATTAATATGAACATAATACTTCAATTTTATCGATTTAAAAAATTTTGATTTGATTCGTTTTTAATTACAGAAAACATTTTTGTTGTAAATGTAAGATTGAGATTTTGATAAAAATCAATACACCAATCTAAATTCATTGTGCCTCCTTATACTAATCATTTCAGGAATTACTAAAGTGACTACAGGAAACTAACTGGTAACAGGTAACTAATTGGATTTCAGCAGTTTTTCTGAAATGTGTGAATTTGTGGTAAATGATAAGGACCATTCATATATATTCCTTTGGTTTTTGATAATAGGGGAGAATTTTGATTGTGATAGTTACTGTAAAAAGTCATGATAAATGCAGTTTATTAGTATGCATTAAATTTATTTAATATTAACTTTTAATTTTTCAAAATTTTTAGAGGAGTCAGATTACATCAGCAGCTGTTGAACCCACAGATGATGAGTGTGATTTTCCTTCTGATACAGAAAAAGATGAAGATGATCTTTGTGTAAGTTTCATTATCAGTTTAGCCATAATTTAACAAAATATTGATGATAAATGTTTTCATGTTTAAAGATACAGAAATGTAGTGCTCTCATTGGAATCTTGTCCATGTCTCAGTACTAATTTCATAAAAATTCAATTCTTCCACTTCAATAGATCAAACTTAAATCTTTTGGTTACTTTATAAAAGCAATAATAGCTTTAAAAAAATTAAAAGCTGCCAAAGCTGCTTGCTCCACTTTTCCAGCACTCAAACTGGAGGTTAAAGGGTTCATTGGAATTTAAATAACAACAAAGCTTAAAAGGGGTAATTTTATTAAATTGAGATTTCTTTAATGTGTTTTAATGTTTTTTTTAAACATTAAGACACATTAGCACAAAGTTAAAATTGTTTGAACCACCATGTGTTGAGAGAGTTTAAAAACTTTATTATTATTATTATAAGGCAAAAGGCTTAATTTTGAGGGTAATAATGTGTTTTGAAAATTGTAAATGCTAATACTGAGAATTTTAACCCACATCTTTCCATCCTCTTGGCCTTTAACCACCAAAATTTAATAGCATCAATACCCCTTATATAGAAATAACCCTGCTAAGTTTCAAAAGTTTTTGTTCATCCAGTTCTGAGATATAATGCAAAATAGATGCATGCTTGCACATAGATTTGTGTGTGTGTCTGTATATACATATAAAATTGCATGTGTTTATTATGTAGCAGTTTTTTAATTAAACATTCTTAGACTCTTTGAGTGACAAGATGTTGAAATGCAAAAAATGATAGATTGGAATTTGGCCAATAACCATACATTTCCTATATTATATTCTATAACAGCTGGAAAAATGAGATTGAAAAACAGTTCTATTTTTTACAGCTTCATGTGCCAAATGAACTGTTTTAGTTCAAATTGTTCTGTAAACAGAATTATGATTATTGGTCTCATGTTTTGTGAAAATTGTTCTTGGAATAGAAATACTGATGAAATTGAAAATATGGTGATTTTTCTAGATTGGGAAAAAATTTAAGATAATGTACACAGTATGTATATCATCATAAAATATATTTATTGATTAAATTGTTGATTAAAAGCAAAAAAAAATTTAAATGCAGCTGAAAGTATTATTTAATAAATCTGAATAGAGTAAAACTTCTGGTTTTAACTACCTCTGCAATGAGACTGCTTCTGCAAAAGATGACTTTTTATGAACAGAATTAAAAATATGCACATTGATATTCTTTTAAAATTAAACATTTTTAAAGTAGTTAGCTAATCTAAGGAAATCCTCCAATCACAACTACTTTCAACTTATCAGTCTTGGGAGTTCTTTGTCGGTTGTTAAAATGTTAATGGTTAAACATGAACTCAAATAGATGATCAATTAACAATTGTCTTTATTTATTCTTAAAATTGTTTCTCCAGTCTTGATGATGATGTTACCTTAAGTAGTGGTGCAGATAAGTAGACAATCATTATTCATCAGATGTTCTTAAAAAATGTCGTTAAATTCCTCTATAAAAGACTGTACTCTTTGATACAAAATGGCCAGTTTAGTTATACTGTATATGTAAATTATGTGATTATACCTTTTTAATGTTAATTTATTTCGATAGGATGACATGAAAAAGAAGACTGCTTTGGAAGATAAAGCTGATGAAATTAATGAAGGAAAAGATGAAAATGGTATTTAAATATTTAATGCTGTGTAAATAGTTTAATTATTAGTTTTATTATTTGAATTCTGGATAAGCTAATTGATAAGATTTAATTCAAATTAGAATAGATTAGTTTTCATCAAATTTTTTAGAAGTAAACTTTTTCTGTATTCTAGGAAATACTTGGAATAATTAAATTGATATGTAATTATTAAAAAACCTAAAATGATGTCATAATAATTGCATAGTTAGTTTTTTAACAATTACCTATCAATTTAACTAATCCAAGCACTTATAAACAGATACAAACTTCATTTACAGGATGTTTTCAAAAAGGATGCAACCCTAAAAGAAAAGAAAGCAAACTTATGTGCATTTTATGCCATAATGTTAGTTGTGTAGTGACATTGTACTTGACATTAACAGTCTCTGATGAAAATGACCTTGTCATACAATAGTCTAACTTAAGCAATCATTTGTTTGTGTTGTATCAGTTATGTCATTTTCTAAAGACACATGTATATTTATTGTCGAGACTTATTTTGTGTGAGAGGAGTTTACATTGAAGTTTTCTCGGTTTACAGTTCTCAACAAATTGATATTATTTTATTTGATTGATAAATTTCATGCCCGAGTCTGTATATGATTGAAAGATTCCAGGCTTGCTGTAATGTCATTTTTAATCTATCAACTCAAAACCCCAGATAATAGTTTGTGTGTTACATAAACAAAGGGTTTGAAAGTGCCAGGCCTGGACTTTGCATGGGCAATAAAATAATGGAAAATGGTTATTAATGCCAAAACCCAAAATAATTACTATATATAATGCAAAAATAAATCTATTTATTAGTAAAAGCCCGAATATGTACAATCAAGAAATAATGTTAGAGAATAACTTGCAAATAAAGATAATTTATCAAAAACCAAACAAATACAGTGGTACCTCGTATAATGGATGCTGTGAACAATGGACTTTCTGTTTGGCCGTTATGTGACTCGAGCAATGGACTGGCTGCGAACAACAGACTTTCCATTTGTCAGTTACGTGAGACGCACAACGGACTTTCTGTGAACAAGTACGAATGATATTTCCACTCTTTTGCCATTGCCAATGGCAATCTGCTATTTTTATAATATATTAGTATTATTAGAATATATTATTAGTATATCTTATACAGAGCTCCCGTTGGAATTCAGCTTGCTCCCTTGTTTATTACGTACATCGCCTCAGTGCAGGGTATTTACATTTATTCAAGTGTTGTGCAAATCGTGGCTTCTAAAAAAGCAGAAAGGTGATTTCAATTGAACCAAAGCAAGAAATCATCAGAAGGAGTGAAAGTTGACAAAATCTTCCTTGTCAAATGGGGAGAGGTTTAACAGTTTGCCAACATTCATTATCCAAACAGAGCTGAGGCCAACAGGATCAATGATCTTTACAATGACACCCTTGCCCATCATTTCCAACAGGTGTTGAAGAAGAGAGAGAAACAGACCACCTTGGACATGTTTTCCAAGAAGCCAGCTGCCAAAACATAGGATGACCCTGCAAGCTCCAGTAGCTTCTCCTGAATCTGACTCCGATTAAAAAAACAATAAAAAGAGACCTGCTGCAATGTGTGAAAAGTGTCTGTCTGTATGAATGTGTGAAGAAAGTGTTCCTCCATTTCCTCCTCACAACATCTGACTACCCGGCATAATTGGTGACTGCTCCATTTTCATTTTTTTTATGGTACAGTACGGTTATTTTATGCTTCGGAACAAATTATATGTTTTAACATGTATTTCTATTGGAAAATGCATTTCGTATAATGGACTTTTCACTTAACAGACGTGCAACTGGAACAGATTTAAGCTACAACCATCTCCACAAAAACCAACATGCAAAATATGTAAAAAAATATATATATATAAAACGCAATGAATCTTACTAATTTGTCTGTCACCAAAAAAACATTACTGGAACTGGAAAGCATTTGTCAATCTCATTCAATCCTTAGCATCATCTTGTTCAGTTCTTCAATTCATCTTTCTTAGTGTGGTTGGTGTGATGTTTACAAGCATATGCTCACTTGACCCTATTTACATAATACTTGTTAACACCTTAATTCTAGTAATCGGTCTTATTAATTCATGTCATCTCCTTTACAAGTAGTTTTATAATTTTTTATTGCATTTCCAATGACAATTTGGAGTGGGAGATCATTTTTTTTTATTTCCTGTGGAAGTCTCTCCTGAGATGTCATTTTTGGGTTGATGACGTCAAAAGTTGCTGCCAGCAGTCATTGTAGTAAGGTGAGTCAATTTGAATTTTGCCTCGGTAAGGTGCAGCAGTCTATCCTTAATGAAATAAAATGCCCCAAAATGAATAGAATAACAAATTAAAGATAATCCCCAAACAAAAATAGAATAGGTTGGAATTGACTCCTTACCAGCCATCACTGTTAACTGCCAACTTGAAGATGGGAATCTGTGTTTAGTGTGCTCATCCAGAAAATCTGCAAGAAAGTTATCATCTCAGGTTGGACTCACCAGATGTGAGGAGTTGTCTTTTTTGAAACATCCTGTACAGATTTTCTCAGTATGATGGTAGCTTTTTGCAGATAATAAATGAAGAAGCAAAAATGAGAATAAGTGTTTAAAAAACTTTGCTATATAGTATATAAGTTTTTATAATTATACAGTTTGTTTTACTTTTAAAAAACAATTGTCAAATTAATTTTAGTTTAAATTTTTTTTTCTTTAACATTGGTGTGAAGATAATACTAAATAGTATAAAAATTCTTTTAAATCATGTTTTTGTAGAGTTTTTTTTAACATGGTGTTATAAAAGATTTACTAAATATGGGTTGCCAATTTATTAAAAAATTACAGTACAGATTAGTTTAAAATATTTTTTTTAAGTTAGAAATTATCATAAGTTTTTAATTAAACTTGATGTTGGTATTGATGATTATTGCATTTTTAAATCATGACTTAAAAAATCATAGGTACACAAACACACATTTATAAAATTGGGCTTATTGACTATTTAAAATTAATAATTATTATGAAACTTGAATTTTCATTTTAAAATATTTGTTAAAATAGACTATATTTCAAATTAATAGATAATTAAAATGTTTTCTTATTTACAGAAAATATCAACGGGATCCCAGAATTTTGGTTAACAATTTTTAAAAATGTAGAAATGTTAGCTGAAATGATTCAAGTGAGTCAATAAATTGTTTTACTGTTGAATTTTTAATTTAATTTATAATGAGCAATTATTTATTGTGACATTGTCACAATTCCAGGTTTCAATTTTAAACATATTTTCAATTTAATTTAAAACACATGGTCTCCACCTTAAATTAGTAGTGGCTTGACCCTGTACATACACTTACTTTAAGAATAGAGTCATGCCAGTCATCTATATAATACCTTTTGGGGGAAAATTTTTGATTTGAAATAACATGATTTCGGTTTGCATTGGAAGTTTATATGTAGTTAATTGGGGCCTCCTAAGATTTCCATATCTGGTCTTGTCCTTCATCTGTAACTCCATTCTTGAGATTAGGGAAAGACAGCTAGACAGATGACAGTGAGAAGTTATAGGTCTACAATTTTCTCAAATTGCATCCCAAAAAATTTTGTCATCATTAATAAATATTAAAATTGTTGGATAACTTGTACTTATTTTATGGCTGTAAAGAAAATGTAAAGCCTGGTGCAAACTAGTTGATGCTATCACTTTTGATGTGACATCAGATAAAATTTATGTAGTCATATGATGACTATTTTTCTATAATCTCTCATACTATGACTCTTAATATTACTTATGTAGTTCTAAATAACCAATGAACATTTTTTCTTTTACCTCTCCACAAAACTATTACTTAGAATTTTGTTTATGGAATGAAAATATGTGATATATATACACACACAAAGTAAGACCCCGCTTAATGCTGATTCGATGTAACGGGGCTGCTCAAAACGTAAAAGAAGCTAAAAATTTATGCTGATTTAAATTATCGCGGCATTTCATTAATTCATATCTAATAAGATTATTTACAAACATGAACCAATCAGAAAAAGGTGGCAAAAACGTGTATATTCTTTAAATCTATGTTTGTTTGGTGCAATTTTGGAAAAAATATAACATCATGGA
>NW_019384480.1:0-79790 GCF_000671375.1 Centruroides sculpturatus
CTGGCACAAAGCACGTTGGCATTTTTATGGAGCTAAAAAAACAATTATTATAGGTCAAAATCACTGACTTCAGTATATACCTAGCAAGAACAACGATCTCCTGCTAACAGTGGCGCCGACTAGCGGCAAATATTGTCTCTAGCTAAGTTTGAACTATTAGTCGAAAGACCAGTTAATCTACCGACTCTGGCCATGGGAATGCACACTAAGAAGGGATTTTTCGAAATTCACCAGCGGGGGGATAGGAAGAGCATTAAGGCTTAACCTGAAGAACGACTTTTGAAATTGATTTCATACTTTCCCTTAAATTGATAACATTTCAAACATTGTTATAAATATTTTTATATATTTCGATTTTTTAACCAAATGTTCGAACCGTTTTAAATTCGAATTTGTTATTGCGTATTGGTTCGATTATAGAACGATTGTAAATGTTCCTTAAAATTGATCAAATCGAAAACACCTTCGTTTAATTCTCAGCAATTCTCATCATTCTCGGCGGTAGGTGTTATATAACAATTACTATGGTTGTTGAAATACTGAATATAAATGGGGTTTGCTTGCAAAACCTGCGCGGGCGAAGTCGCGGGTAACAGCTAGTATTTATATAAAAGCATTGATTTTGCATTTTTCCCTGGAACTAAATGAGAATTTTCATTATTTAGTGCAATCGTTTCTGCATTGTGCTTTTTATAAAGCTTCAAAATTACATTTGCAAATACAAAAAAAAAAAAAACAAAAAAAAACATTATATGAATTGATCTGGCGTTCGTAGATGTACAGAGTAACGCATTTAAGACAAGCGCCGCCATCTTTAGTCCACTTTAGTAAGCAGTGGCTAGCCAAACACTATACAAATCGATGGTTTACTTATGTTTGTCTTCGCCCTTAAAGTTATTTGCATTGTTTTAACAAATTAATGTCACACATTATTCGGTAAATTCATCTTTAATTAAAATACTTTTAATTAAAGATTAATTATTGAACGACGACGTTTTCTTCCTGTATTTTGTAATAGTAGCTTTATTTTTTAACCCGTATTAAGTAACCATCTTTTCAAAGTTTTAGGTTTTTTAAGGAAATAAAACAACCTGAAACCTTTTTCGGGGCGATTCTAAAATTCGACATCACAGCAATGGTGCATCTGTTAAATTTTAAATATCAGAATAAACACGGCATATCGAACGAAATCAAACCAGTGGCATAAAAATGGCGGCGTTTTGCGATCTTAAAGAAATGCGATAGTCTGTATTCTTATTTTTGTAATACAATTTAGAGTAAATACGTTTTTAATTATGATAGAAAATTTTGCAGAAGAACCATAAAGTTTTTTGTGAAACCCGAGTTTAATGAACACTGGATTTAATGCTGGTACTGAACGTTTGTAGCCTACTTAATGAACAAAACGTTCAGTACTAGCATACTATAACTATATTAAATGTGTTTTTATATCAATTAATCGAGGGAGGCGCTAGACCAGCGTTTCTCAAAGTGGGCGATAACGCCCCCTTGTGGGCGCTGGAGGCTTTCAGGGGGCAGTATAAGGCTTAAAGAGAATTGGGGGCGTTAAGGAAATATAGAGGGGCGACGGCAGACAAATTCTATATATAAAAATTCGACGGAATATATATAAAATGTTGACATTTTATATATTTTTTATTTTTTATTGAAGGTCACAACTTGAATATTTCTAACACATTGACTTTTATTTTAGCTCAGCGTTTCTCAAAGTAAGCAATAACGCCCCCTTCTGGCGCGATGAATAGATCTATGATAGAGGCAGGGTATTGAACGGTGACCAAAGGCAAAATTGGGGCTGATAAGAGGAAACATTGCGTTTAATGGTTTCCAGATGATGAGAACAATGTACAGTAAGGGCACAAAGTGTGAGATTCATAGAAAAGTTTTCCTAAGAATATTTCCAATCCTTTTCTCACACAAGAGAAAATGGGTTAGGGGGCGTTGGGTATAACTTTATGGAACAAAGGGGGCGGTGGATCGAAAAAGTTTGAGAATCACTGCGCTAGACGGTAAGCATGGTAAGCAAAGCATCGGAGTCCCAGCAATGGGTATCCTTAGTTTTTTGGCCATAGAGTCCGAAAAATTAATAAGAGCACCAGAGAATGATTTCAAATGATTTTGCATTGGGGCACCTCTATGCCTAGAATCACCTTCTAATTTTAATAGCGCTTCTTGTAATGTCTGGATGATCGAGATCGATCTGCAATATCATAGCTGCTTTCCCCTTATTGTCCTTTTTGTGCTCTTTGAGCGGTAAGGGGCCTAAAACCACAAATAAAAAAAAAGCTGCTTTCCCCTGCCGGAATTTAAGGCAAGGATATTTGTCAAAAGAAGAGCTACTAAGCTCTAACAAATAACGCTTCTATGTGTAAACCATGGCAATATAACTCTAGATATTCAATAGCTGTATTCATTGTATTTCAACTTTATTTTTATACTAAATTTATGATTTTTTGATTGCTTTCTTCGGCTGCTTTGAGGAAAACTTTTAACCTTTGGAGTGTTCACCTCTAAAGGTATCGTAGACAAAACGGTATAGCCCTGACTGACAAAATCTTGAATTCAAGAAGAAATATACAGTTAATCCCTCGGGAAGATAATGTTTTCATTAAAATATTGCTGAAATAATTACAGACAGAACTTAATTACTTAAAACTTAAATAACTTAATTTAAATAATTAAGTTTTGTAGCTTAATAATTTATGTGATATCATTTATTATTTTAGAAAGCATACAGAATATAGTTAAATTATTATGCAATGAATATCTTGAATGTTTTTATTTAAACAAATAAAAGCAATTCTAGGTGAAACTCTCATACAGCCACTTCCTTATGGTGAGTTCTGGTTTATCATTCGTCCAGAGAAGACGAGAGGCAAGCGAACAGGCGAGTATTTGACTTTTTTTTACGTTTCTCCCAATATTGTTAAAATTAGGATATGAATTAGATATTTAATCAAACTGTGATTTCTGTCGAATGTGGCCTTTTTTAAAGTTGTATTAATAATGGAATAAAGTGTTTAGCTCAATTGAATCATTTCATGGAAACTGGCACGCATCAATCGATTATATGTTAAGTCACAATTTTAGTTCCTTATGGGCGAGCCTAATCTATAGCTTGAGTAAATCGAGATAGATAACAATTCAACGAATTATAAGAAATCATCGGGATTCGGATTCCGTATCGCAAGACCATCCGACTAACCTAATTAACTATAAGAACGATCTTACCCTGAACCAAATATCCGACTTCCAGAAATCTAGAATTATTACAGAATTATAATTACAGAAAATCGGCTATTTTTGAAACTAGCTCGTTTTGAATTTGGCTGGCTATAGTACAGCTGTAGTTCCCATCACGGCCATCTTGTTTTGGTTTCCGTTGGCGTACGCTTCTCACGATGACAATTCCTACATTACTACTAGCATACGGTGTTTTAAATACAATTTTGTTTTTTACTTTTCATTATTATTTTGTATTTTAAGTATATTTTTTATATACTTAAAATCCAAAAAAACCATAAAAACGAAATATCCGGACCACTTGGCAACTTGCCGAGCTTGCCGGACATTTAGTCTGGTACTACAGTATGTGGTATTGTTAATTAATCTTCTATATGTGATTTAATAGCTATTGATTTTAGAGAATGTAATATTTCTGTAATATTTTTTCTCAGTATGTAAAGATAGAAAATGAAATTATGGCATTATTCAATAGTTCTTGGAGATTATTTATTAAGAAATTCCAAAGTCGCCTGTTACAAATTAGAGAAAAAATATTATTTTCTTATAAAAGTTGATAATAGGTCAATTAACATATTACAGCACTTATCACGGCTATAAATTATATAAATTTATTTTGGAATTGTTTAACAAATCTGTTATGTTATGATGATATATTCTATTTTTTAACATAATGTTTTAATGTTAGATAATAAATAATATTGTTTACAGATTTTTTAAAATATCAATTCGTTTTTATCGAAAAATTATATAAAGGTTAAACATGACTGTAAAAATATTTTTTAAAAACTTTCAGTGTAATAAATCTGTTGTACGTTTAGATATCTGTGGTTATTATATTTCATATTTCGGGTCGTCTATTAATTAGGTGCACAGTTTAATAGGAGAAGGGGTCGTGAAAAGTATAGTACTGTACAGTACATCACTATAAACGATGGGGAGGGAGAAGTCAAGACATATGTAGACTTTTTAGTGGTATTAGTGGCACACGAATTTGTTCTTATAAACCCACTTACTAACTGTGTGAATAAATTATCTCTTTGAAAATATTTGCAACTTTTTAAAATTATTTGTTCAGTGTCAGTGGGTTTTGTACACGTAATTAATTAAACAGAAGAAGGGTTTGCAAAAGTATGTCGTTGTACACAATAGGGAGGGAGAGAATCAAAAACGACTTAAAAATTGTACACGTAATTAATGGATGGCATCTTTACACTTTTCTGTTTATGAAATTAAAAAGATTCTAAATAAATTAAATATTGAAGTGACAAAAGTGAAAAAAACGAATCGTTTTAGGAAAATGAAAATTAATAAATTTAGTAATCACTCAGAAGTGTTATTAAGTACTAAATTTCAAGTTTTTGAACAATTAGTAAACTTTAATAGTATTTAAGTTTATTTAAGTCCGGTAAAATGTGTTACCAAGTGTACAACACACAAACGTGTGTATAAATATATGTAAATACTGTATATATATATGTAGATATATATAGGTAGATAGATGATGGAAATAATTTGGCATCAAGCGTACAAGATAGCGAAGAAATAACAGATGGAATATAACAAAATATTATCGAAGAGGTATAGAAGATAAAAGTGATGAAGTGCAGTTCCAAGAATATAGTACTTCTCTTCCAAATAGAAAGATGACGTGATAAGGCACGTTTATTTACCGTTATGGTGTAGAACTTCTAATTTAGGTATTATTATTTCTTTGTATGCTTGATCACATTCTATATTTTGCAAAATGGCTGATGAGGCACACATCACAGCTGAAGATGTTATGTTACTTAACGCACCGACTTCACCGCTCTTTCTTGTCTTATGGTCAGCGTAGCGAAATGTCTTTTTCAATTTTTGCTTGAACCAACTGTTCTCCATTGATTTTGGCGGCCTCACTTCTTGCACGGACGTTCTTATTTCAGGGTCACTACTCCACTTATTACTAGTAGAAAATAATTTATTGTGCAAAAAAGTTTTATTATTTGTTTTCATAAATTTCTCTATTGCCTCTGCACAAGAATATCTGCAACAGAATCGTGCCCATTGCAGAGGACAATATTGTCGACGTGGATCACACAAATTAGGATTTGCTCCTGTGAAGAAAAAAAAAAACAAATTGTATATCATTACAAATCTTACACTTTAAGAATTTAAAATTTTTATCTTATTTATAACATAACATAAATAAAAGTAGGATATCGAATTAAATAAACATTCCAAAACTCTTCCTGCTCTCTGGGAATTAAGATATTTTTTATGCTCTTCACCAAAGTCAAGATAACCTACAATAGTGGCGGCATGGTAGTAGGGGATGGGCCCAGCACGACTAGAAAACGCACTCCTGAAAATCCAGAACTCCAAACTGATCCGGACTCGATCTTAGATCCCCGGAACACCAATCTAACTATATAAAGCTGAAAAACCGGATTCTTTCTTTCTTTCTGTCACCGTATGCCAAAAATGGCCACTAAGGGTGCCCCTAGCTATTATTTAAATTAACAATAAATTCAGTATATTATCATTTGATGCGGTTTTTTGCATTTTTTGGCTGCGTTTTAGTAGGGTGCGTCATGAGAAATTCAGTATATTATTATTTTTATTTGTAATAGAAATTTATTATTTATACTACGGAATGACACCGCTGCTGCTAGAACGCCCACTAGGGAGCGTCCCGAGCTACTAGGATAGAAGGATTAGAAGTACGAAATCTATATACAGTATCTATATATATAATAGAGACGGGTTAATAATAATAATAATAATAATAAGCGCAGAGCCCAAACGGTTAGGAGTTGAAAGTTAAAATTTGGTACACAGTTAGGGTACGTCACCAGAACGCACACTAAGAAGGGATTTTTCGAAATTCCCCACCGGGGAGAGAGAGGTTGTTAACACTTCCCCGCGGGGAAGTGTTAACAATGGAAGTGTTAAAAATGGAAGTGTTAAGAGAAAGCGACGTGCAAGATTTACAGGCACAGATGCTGTTTTTTGCGTTTTTGCGGGAAATCGAACATATTTTTAACCCATCTAAAATTTTTTTAATTAGTCTGGAAACAGGGGGACCTAATTCTTGCATTCTGTAAAAACGTATAAGATTGGCTACAATGTAATAATCTTAATCTTCGCTATCGTTATTTTTGCCCGAGCAACGCCGAGCTTATCTGCTAGTCAAGGAATAAAAGCTGAACTTTACGGATAATAAAGTTTAGCTTTTATTCCCTTATAACTAATTTTCCAGATTTCTAAGTTTTATTTAATTTTCATTTTAAATCCAAAGTTACTGTATCGTGTTAAATAAAATAAACTATAATATATATAAATATAATATGTATATATACTTATCGAGTAATCGTAATTAAAGTATCCCTATTCAATGCCTTCTAGAGAAATTTTTAGCAGTTAATTTTTGTTATTACGGAAGACATTTCTACAATAACAAAAATTAGTACTAAAACTCGACACTGCAGAACTTTGGGCGCTGCAAGCAAGAACAATTATTTTATTTATACGATACTCTCGTGCTATGCAAAGATCTCAGAAAATCTGAAGACGATGAACAGCGTTTTTAATGGCTGACAGTGATTGATTCTCTATGGTACTTCTTACATGCAGTGATACTGTCTTTCAAGGCTGCCAGATTCGCAACATGTTCTCGATAAATCACACTTTTAAGGCTTAAGTGTTCCCACAAATGATACTCCATATTCTTTGATTGCATCACCAAAAATACCTTAGTGCACGTCTCGGTAGTATTTTTTACGGAAGTGACTTATGCATGTCTTGAAATGTCATAATGCCAAGATTTGGACTGCTAAATATCTCTCTTGAATAGGGATAGTTTAATTTAATACCCGGTTGTTGATGGAAATATGGATTTAAGAAAGTCCGACGTTTATTCGAGCATCTATAAATCCACAATTCAATTATCCTTTACTCAGTTTTAACATTTATTATTTCTTATTTATCTCTCACTACTTTTTAATACAGATTTATTATCCTTAAAACAAAAATTTTAAATTAAATAATTTATAAAATTACATTCAGCTTATTACAGGGCAGCTTATCATTGAAAACAATAGTAAAATATATATTTTAAACTTCGAGTTGAAAAAAAATAATAATTGGCTGCTACGTTAATTCAATAAACTAAAGCAGTTTTATATGAGATTAAATTTTAAATTTTATACTTGAATTCGATAACTAACCCGACTGATAATCATTATTTTGCGTAAATTCGGTTTAGATAATCAGTGCAGTTTCATTAAGATGAGAGCACGATATATTACAATTGATTAGTTAATTAAATTACGTCTACATAATCGTCTTCAGAAAAATAAGAAATATTTCTGTTAATTATAACAAAAAAGTTTTCTAAGAAAACAAAATTGAGGCCAATAACTCGAAAATAGGGCAATATATTGCTATTTATTTGGAGCATTTACTATATTTTTCATTAAATGAAAATAGGAAGAAAGCATTAATAGATTCTTACATACCAATTTACTGGAATAACAATATACTGTAATCTATAAAAGTATATACAGTAGGCCTATAAATCTATATATAAATTATAACTAAGACTACGACATGCAAACACTAAAAATCATATAAATAGTTGTAAAAATCCTAAGTGATGCGATTTTTATAACTATAAAACCTTCAAGATGATTATATTAATTGCTTTAACTTTTATGTAATTAGCTTTTAAGATATATTTTTAGTTTTTTCGTCTGAAAATACTAATACAAATATATAAAAATACTAATTTAAAAAATATTATTTCATATACTTAATTTTTTTAATTTCAATAATAGGTAATTGTTTTCTATTAGTTAAAAAATATTCATTTTTTTCTAATAGATATACCAGCGATTAATAAGTGAAAGTAAAATTCGCGAGAAGTAGTGCGAGAAGTTTGGCGACATCGCGACTCAGACTCGTCGACACTAAAGCTGGCACTGCCTGTTTACGGCGTCGCTAAGTCTGACTCGCAACCGCACCAAATCCCTCGCGCTACTTCTCTTGAGTTCTACTTTTTGCAACTAAAACTGTAATCTATTGCTGTTAAACTTTTTTTTTATTTTGCAAATTTAATTGCATATCATTTCTTTGTAATAAAATAGTAAACTTTCTTCTCTACAGCGACGAATCTAGAAGAGGAAAATAGGGGCGATTGCACTTTCAAAAGTTTTATTACTAACAAGAACTCCATTCTTTTGTTAAATTTTATATTTTAATCTTTTCACAATTATTTTTTAAATTTTTTTCTGCATTTTTATGTTGTTTAAGTTAGTTTTAAGTAATTATTAAAGCAACGAAACTTATATATTGTTTTTAATTTCATTACAAGAAGTAAAACTCGCCCGCTCCCTAAGATTCGTTTTGGTTTTTTCGTGTCCAGATTCTCTTCTTTCTCGGTAACAGCATGATTATTTTAATTTCAAATAAAAATTATTTGATGCAATTTTGTTTAAAATTCATAAAAAAAGGACTGAAAAAAAGAGACTAAAGTTTAAAGTTAAATAAATACCTGGTGATGTCGATTTATGAAAGTTTAAATACATTCAAATATATAAGATTTTCATCCTGTTTTTATGAAGTTTTATTAAAAAATACCCATTAATTCTATATTAACGTTATCTAGATTAAGAAGTTTCTGTCGATTTAATATTATTTATTTAAATATTTAAATCATATCTTCTGAATTCATATTTGTGATGTGATTGATAAAAATATTACCTTTTGCCTAAATCAATAATTATGGAAATAATGGTTTAAATAAAATGTTTCTATTAATTGCTTTAATCCAGTCGAATCTGATTAATTTGAATTTAATTAATTCGAATCCGTTGTTATTATTTTTTTTTTTGCATTTAAATTGATAAAAATATATATATAATTCGAATGTTTTTAGTATAAATTTAGATAATTCGGAGCCAGTGTATACTTTAAAATGAAAGTAGAAAATAGAAACTAGCATGTAGTCAACTGATTTATAGCACGAATGTTTTCCGGGAATTCCCCTAAATGCACGGGTTCTGTAAACTCCTGGGATGAAACTGTGAGCAAAGTTGTCACGTGTTTCAAAATTTTACAGACGTGAGTTTACATAGTGTAGTTGTTTAGCTACGTTTTTACGATGCCTAAGCGTAGAACTGCATAAATTTATCTTTAGCTAAACAAGTTAAAGCGATTAAAGGAGTAGAAAAAAATAAAAACAAAATACGATATTCCCAAGGAATATAGACTACTGCCAAATGCTGGAAAAAAAACAAAGAAGTCTATTTTAATATTCAAAATAAATACCGTAATCAAATTTTAACAATTCGAAATTTTTCACATTGTCTACAGTTCGAATTACAACTATTCCATTGTATACAATCGTTTTGACAGAAGCATAAAATTTTGACTATAGATCTTATGCAGAATATCATATTAAGTAAGGTTTACGTGACAGAATTATTTTACAATTTGATACTACTGTATTTAATTTTGAATTGTGTTAATGCGAGATACCAGCATATTATAGTGGTCACATTGCAAGCATAATGGAATCGACTAGCACGGATGATGATGAATAAGAAACCATGCCTCAAGCCGACATCATCCATGATAAAATATGATGATAAGGATTCGAACGCGAATCTTTTTAATGGCTAAACGATGGACTAGCCAAATTCTTAATATTCCTTTTATTACGAATTAAATACCTGGCTGACGAAATTCATTCGAAAACAATACTTGAATGATCGAACTATCTGTTTTATCTGATAATTATGACAAAATAATAAATGTATGATCAACTTGTAACAAGCTTTTTCTAAATAAACAAATACATATAATAAATATCACAATTATTATTAGTAAACTCTAATATACTGTATTTTCTATCTTAGCTTAAGACTCTATGTTAAGTAACAAGTTGTCCATTATACCTCTTTTCTAAATTATAATGTAAACTTTGGTGCTTAAACTGTAAAACGCAATAAAATATAAGCTACCAAAACCCTTAATATTAAAAGTATAAACATTCATTAAAAACTTCATTAATATAATTTTATATTTGTTGCTAGTTACGTATTATTTAAAATGTACTGAATACTGTACTATTTAACAACACTTATTTTTCTTGTTAAAATTCTTTTGAAGCTATTAATTAAGCATCAAAACTTGTTAGAATAATGCGGTAGTCACTAAATAATAAATGTTAGCTTTTGTCGCCATCTATCGATTAAATTTAACACTATTTTTATCAATTAAAATACTGTATAATAAAGGATAAACGACAGTGAATTTTAACTTTCCCTTTTTTAACCTGCAATAATTAATGGATATATAAAATATTATTAATTTACTTAATTATTCAATATTCATCAAAATGAAATTTTAAAATATATAAAAGTTTCAAATATTAAATTATTTAAATTTTATTTTAATCGTGTTTATAAAAAATTATATTTAAGTGTTTCTATTATTAAGTTAAAAAATTTCTTTGAAAATAATTAGTTTAAAATCTAATAGTAAATCAAATTATTTAACCTGCAGAAAGCAAAAGCTTTACACATTTTGTTTTTCCTTGTAGAGCTGCTTTCATCAAGGCTGTCATTCCAAAAACGTTCCTTTGATCTATTAATAATACATCCTTGTATTTATCCAATAACAGACCAACAATCTCCACGTGACCTAAATTCAAATTTCCAAATATTAATTATTAAATTAGTTTTTAATATTTTAATAGATCATGCCATTAAAATTATTCAGAATTTAGCGCTTATTTAAACAAATTTACTTCATACTAAATTTATTTTAAACGGTTTAAAATTTATCTGTAATTTAATATTTAATTTTGGTTTGATATATTTAACTGTTTAATCACTTCAGTAACACTTTTATATTAGCTTTTATTATTATAAATTAAATATTTTATAAACTTTTATTGTTATTTTTTCTCTATAATTTTGTAAAGAAACTTTATAAATTTAACTTAACTAAATTTATTCGTGGAATTATTGCTTTAGCATTTTAAAATATAATATAATTTTATGTCTTAGTGTATTTTCTAATTCTAAAGATTTTATGGTGTAATATATATAAAATTTTCCTCAAAATGTAGCCTTTAATTTTTAATTTGAATTATCATTTTGGAAATGTTTGAAGTTTTTTGATTAATCAATGAAATTTCAGCATTACTTGGAACCTAACGTAAATTTACCACGACTTATGACCACATTAACGCAATAAATTATGTTGAAAACAGTTTTAAAAATTTAATTAATGTAATATTTATGAAGTAAATTATCTTATTATAAAATATAAAAATTTGAAAGATCGATTTTTTTCTGTATTTCTGTTACAATTTAAAATTTAACGCATCTATAAAAAGAATGATATATAGGTTTATATAGGAAAGAAATGAATTAAATACCAGCAAGTGTTGTATAAACCGGTTTAAAATTCCCCAGAAAAAATTGTTACGTGAACAATTGTCCTTCATTTTGAATGAATTAATACAGATTTCCCTATAGAACACGCAATACTTTAATTTTTATGATATAAATAAATTTCGCAAAACGATAAATACGCAGATAAATTCATTTCGTCTAATTATTATATTTATATAATTTTTTTAATGCAAAATCTGAAATATAAATAATAATATGTTTTACCTGCTTGTGCAGCTGCTATAAGTGGAGTATTTCCTTCACTGTCCGCAAGATTAACATCCAGATGAGCGAGCTGAACCAAAATTTCTAACATTTTTAGATGTCCATTCGAGCATACATGATATAAACCTGTCTAAAATAAAATAGCTTCATTGAGTATGGTTAATTATTTTCACGATTGGATTTTTTCTTCTTGGCCTTCTAGTGAGGTCATAGTAGTATCAAGGATGACACCTCTATCAGCGAAAGTAAATTAACTTTACCTATTTATGGAGGGTAGAATTGTTATGACGTCATGTGAATTGAAAAGAGACAAATGTTTCTCCTGATTATTTTTAGGTTTTGATAAATATAGAAGCTATTTTGGCACCTTACTGACAATATTCTTAATAATCACGTTATAAAGTTTTTTTTTGCCTTATAAACTTGACCTTTGTCTTTAAAATCGGTTCATTAAAATCAGCATATTTTTAACATATACATTTATGTGAAAAAATTATTCTTAAATGTCACATGTTATCTATTTATATGCATAACTCTATTATTTTTTAAAATTTATTCGTAAAATATGACAAACTGTTGCTAAATTTAATTTTAAAAGCTGGTCTGTTTTTGCTAAGTTTTTTCAGATTGTCTTTAAATTGTTGGGTTATTTAACAATTTTGAAAATGATTACGAATGTTCGTCTTTAAAAAGACATTATAATACAATATTTTGCGCACGAATAATTTATATAATAAACGATAAAAGTATTTTTTGATTTCAATATTCATTGGGATTATCTAACGTGTACGACGAAAGAATGAGGATAGTAAGCTGCTGACCTGAATTACAAATCACATTTGGGAGTATTTTTGTCCAACTGATAGATGTTTATCAACGTTAGGTCATCCTTATAAGTTAGGGAACGATATAAACATGACATGAAAAACAATCGACATGTAATAAATTCTTTCATTTATTTATTAATTATATTTTTTATTAATCTAAAAATTTAGAATGAGCAATAAATATTTATTAAAAAAAATGATAGAGTTTTTATAATTTCGGCTGAAAAATCGGCTAAAGGAATAAATTTTGCCGAACTCAAATGTCAACTTATAAAAATAAATCATTATCGTAAATTTCCTGTTTAAATTTATGCAAGTGAAGACGTAATGTTAAATAGTCTTTAATTAATTGGCTATACTCTTATGTCATATATTTAACGCCATAAAATTTTTATTACTCTACAATTACTAAAAATTATATATAATATAGGTATATATATATATATATCGGTTTGAAGATATAAACTTTCATTTTTCAGCTAAATGTCAAAGTTAAATTGAAGGAATAGCTTAAATATTTGTTTTTAAAATAGAATATTGTTGTTAATTCTAACAAACGTTAATATAATAGATTTCCTAACAGAATTCATTTATTGATTATTATTATTTTGTCTTCCCACTCATTGAACTACAATATTTGATGGATGACTATCTTAAATGATAGTGTCATGTAATCTACGTAGACTTTATTAAATATTGCGTGCAAAGCAGTCTTGTTTACAATTCACAAGATGTTTTCCATTTCTTGTTAATATAAAATTTCTTTTATATATTTAGAATATACTTACTCTTCCACATCTATCTTGTTGGTTAATTGTTTGAAAAGATGGTACTTCTTCTACAATACGTTCTAATACGCTTTCGTCCGAATTCTTGCAAGCGATTAGAAAATCTGGATCTATTTTTGGACTGGCTTTTGTTTCATACATTGAAAATGTTCTTCTTTGTGATGTTCCGTTTGACATAACTAAAGGTGCGACATCGTCTTTAGTAGAATTATTTGACATTACTTCGTAAGTCATTGTGACATCTGCAGTTTCGTATGAATGAAATTTTGGTCTGTATGTCATCTCCTCCACAGAACTGACTGTATATCGAGTGGAACGAGCCATTTTTCACTCCAATGTTTAATTATCACATTTCAAAACTTGTACATATCTATTTAATTATAAATTAAAATGATTATGTTAGATAATTAAATATAAACTGAAACTTACTTTCTAAATACAAGTACTGTAATTCTATATAAGAAAAAAACTAAATTAGTATCTAAAAATAACTAAGTATTGAATAAAATATAATCAAACTACAATAGTGGTTGTATATAGCATTAGATCTATTGTTTATACAACAGATCTATTTAAGAGTTTTCTGCAGCAGATATATCTAGCATTCAAGATAGTATTTCTTTTTACAGGGAATAATGTAGCCTTCAAGAAAATCTATTATTTATTAATGAAAAATACTAAGAACATAAACATTTTATACATTAGATATAAAAATAGACCAAATTCTCACACAGTCTTGCTGTCTAACATCACCAAACTACTGTCTACGTTTAATCACTAGCGTGAGTTTAATTTGGACAAAGATTAATTAAACCAGATTAATCACGTTAATTTTTCTACAATCGAACTTCCAATAACCATTTTTATATTCCCGTCAATGGTCATTATTCTGAAATTTGACTTTATGTGTATAGTCAATTCATATTCTATTAAAAATAGATTTTTACGTAATTATCCTAGAGTATCAAAATAATTATTTGTATATATATATAACTGAATTAATATTTTCATTAAACGAATTTAAATTTAAACCTACTCCAAAATTGTGGACAATATAAAATTTTAATAGTCATAGATATGTTATAAACTTATAACATATATAAAAGAATAAGCCTATAATAACTTTTGTTATTAGTTTTATATCGCATTTTCATTCATCTTATATTTTATTTTTGTATATATTTTTAATTAGATTTATGAATGATTAATTTCGTAACTTATTTACGCATACATTCTGAGTTATTCTCCATTGATATAACTGCTTTCACCCCATTAAAATTTGATATGTTGCATTAAACTTGCAATTAATATCAGTACAAGTAATGATATTAATTATTATATAAGGGCATTCCAAAATTATTAAATTAAATTAATTTATTTATAATTAACTGGACAATTCCTTTCTGGATTTTCGCAACCCTGGGGTTAATGTCACGCTATTAGAGGGAAAAATTACGATTAATTGCCATTCAATAATTTACCATAATTTAACATAATTAACACAAATTGTGTTTATTTTATTTAAAAACTATTTAATAAAAGTGGAGATAAAAGAATCTTATTTAAAAACAATAGAAAAGTTTCTGGAGTAATTTTTTATAGCGAAATATTTCGATATTTAATTAATTATTAGAATTTATGTAACCATAAGTAAAAACTGAATTGGTAACGTAACTCATTTTACAGTTTTATATATTCAGATAAATTTATACTGATTATTTATATTAAATAAATATTTATTTTCAAAAATTTTATTTTATAAGACAATTCAAATTCTGTCAAATTTAAATTCCGGTAATATTTTATCTGATAAATAAGAAAAGGTTGTTTAGATTTAAATTAAATTAAATTTAGGATAGGCATTGTCTATTAAGAATACAGATGAATGTTGATAAGATTAATCTGATTGAAGCAGAGAATGTCCTTATATAACTACAACACTAATACTCTTTCTTTCATTGATTCAATCACTATAGAAATCAAGAAATAATATCATAGATAAATTTTAATTTTATTTGTGTGAGAAAATGTCTTATTCTTTCAAAGCATTTTTTTAAGAAAAATATTCTGAACTAAATTTTTATTTAAAAGCAAATATATATATATACACATGCCAACAGATTGCTATTAAGAGACATGTTATTCCAATTAATTGAAATGAATTTTATCATAAATTTTAAACACTACACTATATTAATTGAAATAACTTGATGGATATTATACATTTTAGAACATCTTCAGCATTAAATTAACTTACTTTCAGGTTAAATAGCCTACATGATTATATTATAACGAATATCTTGTAAATAGATTTTATAAACATAGTGATTCATTCAAAGTGCTTTTAATATTCATTAAATATTGGCAATGGAAGCATTAAAATATTTCAAAATAACATATTAAGAAGATGAATTCTTATAAAATGTTCATTTATATTTAATACGTGGATTCTGAACTTCATACTTAAGTTTTAAAACCAATTAAACTAAATGAATTTTCCAAATTTTGTATATAAAACATAAACATATTTAAATAGGTCTGTACACTGTATTTCTGTAACTAAACGGTTGCTATGAAAATAAATAATGACGTTGCTTAAAGAGAACAAATACATTTTTTAATATATATATATATATATATCAACCCACTTTAAAAAAAAATCAATGAAAGAATAAATTTATATTTTTATATATGTACAGTACTGTACAATATATAAAATTAATATAATACTCAGACAATACTTACCGGTTGCTAAGAGACCGAGAGATCACGTGACGGGAAGACACTCGCGGTCTAACACTCAAATTCACTTGCGATCCGTTGATAATTTTTTTTTTTAAGTATTGTGCAAAAAGACACCGCTTAAAATTCTTTATTTAACGTTTTCTCTACCACCTGTCGTCACTTTGTCTTTTTAAAAGTCGTTGAACTATTTGGCCAAACAATAGAAAAGGATGTTAACCCGAACAATAAGATATTTAAAGTAAGTCACCCATTCCAAATTCCTATTTAATTTAAAAAAATTTAAATTACATCATTTCAATTCTGTATAGCTTATAGATTTTTATATCCTAAAAATTAGGTTAAGGTTGAACATCGCAGAATTGCTACAATTATGCTTTGGAAAAAATCCAAATTCTGGCAAGTGAATACAGTGTTTTGAGTATTTTATTTATGTTAAAAATTTATGAGATTCTTCTCATTTGCAATACAAAGAAGTAAATCATATAATCAAAACTAAAATTTTAAGTTTAAAAAATAATATAAATATTTGATATTAATTAATTAAAACAGCTGTTTTTACTGAATATTTCACGTATGTATAATATAATAATATTAATTGATGCAAGATAAATTTTTTTTTTTTCAAATCGCTTNCTGCATAAATATCACCGAATTACAGTGATTTAATTGTACATAAATTAAATTAAAACTTTATAGTTAGTTCTACTTAATCTTTATATTTGCATATCGAGTAATTTGACTAATAGATCAATAAACTGAATTTTTATTTATAAGAATTAAATTATTTTTTTGCTTTTTCTAACTTACCTTTTTTCAAACATGCGACTAACGCTTGCAATCTTTCAAGTTATCGCAACGTTGATGGCCTTACAATACGCATGCTCTAATCATCATATGGTCCTCTTCGGTTATTTATAATCCGGTCTCCGTGCCAGAACTGTCGAAGATGTTTCGTAGTACCCTGTGTGACGTCAGCATAGAAATTACACTTAAAAATTTTTAATACGTTTCTGAAAATTTTATACACAATATCGTCATTTTCATCATAAATATAACATACACTTTAGTTAATTAACTATGTCAGCAATAAATTCGTAGATTCATATATTCAAAATTTCAATTTTTGAACGTTTATTTTACATATTATAAAAATTAATTTTGATGCTTAATACATTTTAATTTAACAACATATTAATTAAAATCTCAATAACTAGATCACATACCTGTATGCGTAATTATATGTTTTTAATAAATGAAAAACAAGTCAAGCGAATGGCCTACAATATATAATTTAAATTCATATGATTCGATTGCTTTTTGTGGAAAAAAAAATATATATATATACACATGCCAACAGATTGCTATTAAGAGACATGTTATTCCAATTAATTGAAATGAATTTTATCATAAATTTTAAACACTACACTATATTAATTGAAATAACTTGATGGATATTATACATTTTAGAACATCTTCAGCATTAAATTAACTTACTTTCAGGTTAAATAGCCTACATGATTATATTATAACGAATATCTTGTAAATAGATTTTATAAACATAGTGATTCATTCAAAGTGTTTTTAATATTCATTAAATATTGGCAATGGAAGCATTAAAATATTTCAAAATAACATATTAAGAAGATGAATTCTTATAAAATGTTCATTTATATTTAATACGTGGATTCTGAACTTCATACTTAAGTTTTAAAACCAATTAAACTAAATGAATTTTCCAAATTTTGTATATAAAACATAAACATATTTAAATAGGTCTGTACACTGTATTTCTGTAACTAAACGGTTGCTATGAAAATAAATAATGACGTTGCTTAAAGAGAACAAATACATTTTTTAATATATATATATATATATATCAACCCACTTTAAAAAAAAATCAATGAAAGAATAAATTTATATTTTTATATATGTACAGTACTGTACAATATATAAAATTAATATAATACTCAGACAATACTTACCGGTTGCTAAGAGACCGAGAGATCACGTGACGGGAAGACACTCGCGGTCTAACACTCAAATTCACTTGCGATCCGTTGATAATTTTTTTTTTTAAGTATTGTGCAAAAAGACACCGCTTAAAATTCTTTATTTAACGTTTTCTCTACCACCTGTCGTCACTTTGTCTTTTTAAAAGTCGTTGAACTATTTGGCCAAACAATAGAAAAGGATGTTAACCCGAACAATAAGATATTTAAAGTAAGTCACCCATTCCAAATTCCTATTTAATTTAAAAAAATTTAAATTACATCATTTCAATTCTGTATAGCTTATAGATTTTTATATCCTAAAAATTAGGTTAAGGTTGAACATCGCAGAATTGCTACAATTATGCTTTGGAAAAAATCCAAATTCTGGCAAGTGAATACAGTGTTTTGAGTATTTTATTTATGTTAAAAATTTATGAGATTCTTCTCATTTGCAATACAAAGAAGTAAATCATATAATCAAAACTAAAATTTTAAGTTTAAAAAATAATATAAATATTTGATATTAATTAATTAAAACAGCTGTTTTTACTGAATATTTCACGTATGTATAATATAATAATATTAATTGATGCAAGATAAATTTTTTTTTTTTCAAATCGCTTNAGAAGATGAATTCTTATAAAATGTTCATTTACATTTAATACGTGGATTCTGAACTTCATACTTAAGTTTTAAAACCAATTAAACTAAATGAATTTTCCAAATTTTGTATATAAAACATAAACATATTTAAATAGGTCTGTACACTGTATTTCTGTAACTAAACGGTTGCTATGAAAATAAATAATGACGTTGCTTAAAGAGAACAAATACATTTTTTAATATATATATATATATATATCAACCCACTTTAAAAAAAAATCAATGAAAGAATAAATTTATATTTTTATATATGTACAGTACTGTACAATATATAAAATTAATATAATACTCAGACAATACTTACCGGTTGCTAAGAGACCGAGAGATCACGTGACGGGAAGACACTCGCGGTCTAACACTCAAATTCACTTGCGATCCGTTGATAATTTTTTTTTTTAAGTATTGTGCAAAAAGACACCGCTTAAAATTCTTTATTTAACGTTTTCTCTACCACCTGTCGTCACTTTGTCTTTTTAAAAGTCGTTGAACTATTTGGCCAAACAATAGAAAAGGATGTTAACCCGAACAATAAGATATTTAAAGTAAGTCACCCATTCCAAATTCCTATTTAATTTAAAAAAATTTAAATTACATCATTTCAATTCTGTATAGCTTATAGATTTTTATATCCTAAAAATTAGGTTAAGGTTGAACATCGCAGAATTGCTACAATTATGCTTTGGAAAAAATCCAAATTCTGGCAAGTGAATACAGTGTTTTGAGTATTTTATTTATGTTAAAAATTTATGAGATTCTTCTCATTTGCAATACAAAGAAGTAAATCATATAATCAAAACTAAAATTTTAAGTTTAAAAAATAATATAAATATTTGATATTAATTAATTAAAACAGCTGTTTTTACTGAATATTTCACGTATGTATAATATAATAATATTAATTGATGCAAGATAAATTTTTTTTTTTTAGCAAATCGCTTGCTGTTTAATATATTCATGATTTAATTCTTTTTACATAAATATAATTCATTAAGTAGGATTATACGCAGTAAAATATACAACATTTTTACTTTGTACAATTCTAAATTTAGTCGTAATTCAGTTTATTCGATGGAATAAACCTAGATTTCAATTTTAAAGAGTAAGATGATATTAAAATTTCTTAGATTCTTAACATTGTTGAACTTAAACATTTAATTGCTTTTGTTAAATCAAAGTTCCTCTTCAACTTGCAATTTATTGTTTAAAATGATTCTCGTCAGTCTAAATTTACTCAAATATCGAGAAGAGAAAATTACGCTCTATTGATTTTAATTTCCATAATAAACATCTAAAATTATCAGCAATAGTTTAAATTATATTTTTTATCATGTCATCAATGTTAATAATAAAGATATTGAATTTTAAGTAAAAAAAAAATAAATGATAAATTATTTTTAAATGTTTTATTTAAAAACAAGAAAAAAGTTTAATTACTTTAATTGCACACGTGACGGAATTAAACAGATAATAAATTTTATTCGTAATCGATCTTCTATTTATGGTTAATATAAATTATTAATGTGAATTTATTAAAAAAACAAAGTCGATTTTTAAATACTATCCTCGATGATTTTTTTATCTGCATTTATATTGCATACTGATAAATAAATATATCTGATTAACTTCTCGATAATTAAACTTAATTACAGATTAATTCGATATTTTATCAAAGGAATAATTTATATTATATTTTTTTTTATATACTTAACAATTAGAAATAAAAAAAAAGAGTTAGCAATGACAGTCGGCCTTGATTTTTTACTGTTGTACAGTACATAGACACGCCTTTTCTATCATTTGTTGTCTGATATCTCGTAAATATCTTTAAACAATAACTATTTCTCTTTATATTAATAATTATTATACTGTTATTAAGACTCATTAATTTTTTATTTAATAAAAGATTAAATAATTAATAAAACTTTATCAAAAAAACATTTATCTTTCGACGTCTCGAATAAAGAACTGTTTTATATTTTTTCGGTTATAAAATGAATTAAATGAAAATTTCCAAGAGAATAAAAAGCATGCATAAATTTTTAATTAAATTGAATTAAAATAGGCGTTTTGATTAAAACCTACCTTATTTGCAACATATGAAGCTAAGCATTCACCAATGACTGAATGCGACAATGCCTACTGCATGTCCAACTCGTGGAACATTGCCAACCGCCCTTCGCAACACGAACACGTTTTTTCCCGAAAGTGACGTCATTACAGTAGCACACATGATGTACGTAAAGCAGTTTATTTTTCTCATAGGGTTTAACTTCCAGAAGTTACGGGAAAATTGAATTTTTTGGGATTATTAAATTTCTGATCTCAGAATTGTAAGTTTCAGATGCTGTATTGTCGACCAAGTTTTCCATTATATTCTGTAGATAGCATTGTGTTGATTTAATTGTTATATTCTGAGATTTTCCGAATTGATTTTGACGTGGAAAATTCGTAGACGTTAAAAGTTATTTATTCTTGATTTTTAATATCTTTAAAATGTTTATAATCTTCATTCGTGTTGCCTAATCGAATTCTTTCTTATGAATAAACATTGTTTTTAATATAAAGTTAAATAATAATTCAAAGTTATTAAAAATATATTCGAATTTAGTTTATAATTTTCTAAATATTAATAAAAAATATCTACAAACCTTTAATTGATACAGAAAAGTCTTTTTTATATCAAGTAATTATATTGTGCATCTGTCAAGTAAAGCGCTATTTTAAACGAAAATTTATATTATTACAAGAGGAAACAAATTAAAACTGAATGTGATTTATATCAAAGTGTAGATCAAGTTTTATATGATCGATAAATAACTTTTTAGTTACAGGTATATTTAGAAACTATGAAATTATTATGAAAACTTATATACAAAACAAGTTATAACCATGTGGGAATAACTATACATTCAGTTTATGAAACAAAATTGATTAAAACCTGTTAAAGCTATTTGTTAAGAAAACACTGGCAATTTTTTAATACTCCCTGCTGAGTAATTGACCAACAAAACAACTTTCCATGCGAAAAGTAGAAGAAAAGAAGAGATACTAAATAATTTTACTTGTTATTATAGAGGACAAAAATGAAGAATTAATAGAAAACATTCATTATTGATGGCGTTTTAGTGTAGAAGCAGACAAATATACAACTAAAAGAGTAAATAATTTCACTCTCTAAATTCTTTAAACAAGACGCACGTTATATAGGGAAACGTTTGTACTAATTTTATTTTTGAGGAAATGAAAAATGATAATATTTTTATCCTTATCTTTAAAATGTTTCTTATTCAATTCACGTAATCATTCATTTAAAATAGAAAGCAAAACGTTTTCTGATGAAATATTTTATAAACTCTTTCATCAAAAGAATTATTCTTTAAAAACATATTTCGAATAATTAAAGTGTTTATCAAGATGACCCAATGATATTAACCGTTTATAAAAATTAAAACTGTGTAATTTTGTTGAACATATATTTTTTAATATTAGATGCAAATAAATTAAATATTTAACCAAGAAAATCTTATATATAATATAACATCGACAAACTAACAAGCAAAACGTTTTGCTTATTCATAAAAAATAAAAAAAATAAATACTTTATTCCTTATAAAATTTGCACTTTTTATTAATTAGATTATGCCTTAAATCATATTCGATAATTTACTTCAACTAATTAAAATAAATTATTATAATTTCTTCATTATTATTGAATAGCTTAATTCACGTATGAACTGAATGTAAGTAATTCCTTATATATTATTATAATATTTAATGTTTATTGTATGTAGTTTTAATTTATTATTTTCATTTAAACTCTGCATTAATCTTTATTGCATTATTTTTTTTTACAATATTCTATCGAGCAAATATTAAAAATTGCTATTTTACTTGGAGTAAAAATTATCTTCATCCTGCATATAAATTTTAACATTTTTCTTTTTCATTTAAAAATATACTTTTATTGTGTTAAAATTACTGACGAAATTTTAATCTGAAAGTCTTTATATCATGATAACTTAATAAAAGATAAGCTTCATAAAAAATAAAATGATAAATAATTACAAACAACATAAATATGAGAAGTACAATTTTTTTCGTTAATCTCATCGTAAAACTTTCGTTTATTATAAATTAAATTGAATAAAATAACAATTAAATAATTATTAATTAATAAGTATTACATTTATTTAAATTATTAACATTTTTTAAATCAATATATTATACCATAAATTAAAATCATATATTTTTTTTATGTGTATGTAAATAATAAGTATTGTACAAGTACATGTGCGAACGATAAAACATTTTTATATAGAAATAAATTATGTTAATTCATATTTATTATCTTAACCTTGTTATTTATTTATGTTTCATAAAATTTTTCATAAAGTAAACACTGTGTGTATGTTTNGTTTCATAAAATTTTTCATAATGTAAACACTGTGTGTATGTTTTGTTATATTTATGATAGAGATTATTCAAGTTTCGAAAATCTGCAAAAATTATTTGAAAAGGATATTTTAAATTTTATTTATTTATTTGTTGTTTTTAATTTCTATTGTATTACTTCACAAGAAACTTCGAGAGATGTGGGAGATTCTTCACTGTAACTTGTCCGACATTTAATTAAGAATGATCGATCGTTAAAGCTTCACGATGATATTTTTTCATTAGTATAAATTCTATATAGCAAAGTTTGATAAATTCAAGAAACTATTGTTAAAAATAGGAAAATAATTCTTTTGAAAAAATTGTTATAGAATATTTATTTAATTCCGCATTAATTTTCAAATAAAAGTTTAATTATCTAAGTAAATTAAAATACAAATTTTCAACTTTTGCCAATCTTAGTTTAGATATTTATTAGTAATAATTAAATATCTATATTAGAGTGATTAAAAACAATTAATTATCTTTATAGAATGGTCAAGTGAGATAGTTTCATTTATATAAAATAATAAAAAGAGTAAATTTACCTTTTTTATCCTTAAAATAAAAGGGTAAGATTTAAAAAGTAGCCTAATTATCAAACTTTTTCAACATGTAAGCAACTATTAAATTGAAGTAATATATTATTGATGTTGTCGATGTTGTCGAAACCGTGTTGTATTTGCTTATTGTGTACTGGCACAATGAAGTGACGTTTTTCTCAACACTGGGCTAGTTGAATCTTTTATTTAGTTAGTTAGCTAACTAAATAAAAGATTCAACTAGCCCAGTGTTGAGAAAAACGTCACTTCATTGTGCCAGTACACAATAAGTAATATATTATATGACTATCAGATATATTTATAAATTAGTAGTCGTAGTAGTAGTTGTAGTAGTGGTAGAAGAATGAATCTAAAAATTTTTATATACGACAATCCTTCTATATAAAGTGCTAAACAAGTAAGATGACAATGAGAGATTTCTACTTCATTGAAAAATGTAAATAAAAATTTATCCTAAATTTGAAAAAACTTTCTTTAAAAAAGATTTAATTGCACAAGACAAATAAAAAACCTTAATTGGAAGTTTCAAATTCTTTTTTAATAGACTCTATACTTAACATTTTAATTTAAATCTATGGGAGTCAACAGAAAAAATTTAATCATTATTTCAGCTTTTATACAAATTCAAAACAGTGTCTTCATTCTACTGTATAGTCGAATCTCCAATAAAAGCTACCTCCCAACAACGGTCACTTCACTGTGGCTGTTGTTCAGAGCTTTGACTATATAATATAACATTTTAAAATAGATATATTTTAAACTTTAGAAGTTAAAAATATAAAGTTATTTTAACTTCTAAAGTTTTAAATATATCTAAACGAAAGTCACGACCGCAAAGGTGATAAATATGCGAAACCACGGACGTCATTACGATTTTCTGGTATAATGTTTTTGAAAATCCTTTCCATAACTATAAAAATTGATTGTATTTAAAATCTACTGGATGTTAGCCTATATAGAATATATTGTATACTGAATAAGTTTATCACATATGAAAAATATACTTTTAGAGATCATAATGTTCTATGAACTTCACAAAATGCAAGAAAAATAGCTTAAAATATCGTCAAGCAGCTCACTGGATAAAAATGACTAATATAGGAATTATTGGGTAAGAATGCATATTTGCAGTTAAATTGTGAGAGAAATTTTTTGACGTGTAATAAATAAAAGGGAAATATTTATTTATAATCTTTTACTAAATTTCTATGAGTAAAGAGATAAACGTACTTTCTGTCTAATTATTTTTGCTTTTTAAATATATCATGATGAATGGCATACGTCAAAGAAAGGAAAAAATCATAATTTCATTCAATTTACTTTATAAAGATTAATGATTTATATGGTTTATGGAATTACAATTGATTTACTGAACCACAATTTTATCTTTATATGCTTTAGATATCTTGATTGAAATGATTTCGAAAAATGCATTCTGAGGGACAATCAAACGAAATAAACGAGTGGACACTATGCTTTTTAATATAAAACTACTATTGTAATTTATATAATTAAAAGTTAAAATTGTTATAATCATTACATTTTTATGTAAGAGACATAAATTGATAAAAATTCACTTTTACGTAAAAAATTATTAGAATTACGATTTCAAATAGCTTTGTGAACCATCTTAAATATAATTTCATTGTGATGATTAGGCATATTTGTGTATTCTCATCCGTGTATACTCAACTGTTTGATATCACACATTCATTATATCTTAAAAAATAATTTTAATAAAAGAAACAAATGTAAATATATAAAAAATATTGTAATTTGTAATGCGGTAATTCGCTTGTAATTTGTTTGCGATAACACTTAACTATTTTCAGAATAATCAATATTTGAAACATTTTTTTTTCCTTTAATTTGCATTATAATGCAATCATTTATATAATGCGTGATGTCATTTCACAAGGCCATTATCCATAATCGTTTATTGTCGATTGGATGGACGAGAGATAAAATATAAATCTGTTGCTGTGAAGAATCAGAGTTCGATCCACACCCTCATAACTTATCACCAATAATTCGGGTTAAATATATTTTCTATCCCTCATCTTTGCTGTTTCCCTATTCCTCATGCATCTTCTTTGTAGATGAGGGTCAACTGTAATAAATAAAATTGAGGCCAGCCATAAAAAGGTAGTGAGTTAGTATTGACGTCAACAAATCAATCATTACTGCTTATTATTAGAGAAAGTCTCTTTTTTCCTACTTTTCTTTACAGATAGAATTCTTTTTACTGAGAATATAATGGAATTTATATGGTGCCTTTCACTGGGATTTTTACTGGTCAAAAATCGGAATTACTTTTTGAATTTTTGCCATTCTGTTTTATTCTAAAAGATCTTTTCAATGTATTGTGAGATACGGAAAATTTTTAATAGTATTATTTAATCTAGATTAACATTGAAATACGAAGATAAAAACTCAAATTGAAAATTAACATACAGTAAGTCTGATCAGTCAAAATGGTGAATACTGGGCGCGGCTATTAACTATCAATAATACAAAGTCAAGGACAACGAAGTTCAATCATGCAAATTTTATTACATGTAGGCTAATCAAAATAAAGAAGTGAAAATCAGATGTAACTTCGTAATATAAATATACTTCTTAGGAGAAAAATAAATCTTAAGTTTTCAAATCCCAAAAGAAAACGGAAGTTCAAGAACTGAATAAACTAAATGTAACATATGTCAGAAAGGTTCAACCGCTAGTCGGAATCGATGCATATTTATAAAAATATGCAAAGTACAACAGTATTAATCAGAGTATTCAAGTAAAGAAAATTTAAAATGCAGCAAATTGCACAAAATTTCCAAGAGTTAAAACGGTAAACGAGGCGTTTTGCAAACTGATCATTGAAAAAAGTGATCAGGGCATCCGAGCACAAAATTACATCAGAAGTCCACTTTTTGAGGAGTACCATACGCTTAATTATATAACATTATGTAATGACAGAACGTGTTTGCACCTTACATGGCGTAGGGTGTACGCGCCTGCTGACAACCGGACAGGGGTTCTACTAAGACGCTCATCGTCGTTATAGGTATCTCTCTAACACAGAAATAACCGAATAGACAAGGAAACCGTTTCACATAAATATTTCCGAATGTACAGTGCATCACTACTTATCCCGACTAGGATTTCGCCTCTATTACTCTAAGCAAAACACCATACTTAATGATACTACATAAGTGCAGTTGCAGAAAGTGGGCATAAGCTCACCTGAAGTAAATCGAAAAAATCAGTATTCCTCACATCATTCGAAAAGTCATCCGATGGAAAGACGAAATATAACCCATCGTATTATCGAAGATACGTTCAAAAGTCAATAATGGTTTAGGCTGTAAGTCAACTCAGTGTCGGTGTATATCTGGCGTAGCAAAATCAAAGCTAACGATGATGTTGAAATTTTGCGAATGAAACTTCTGCCATCCAAGCGCTTGTTTTCCGGCGGGCATGCATTTTTCAACATGACATCGCTCCGCCACACAAAACTGAATAAACGACGACTTGGTTGCAGGAAAATAAAATTAGGACATTTCTGCTCTCAGACCTGACCTCAATTTAATCGAAAATATGTGGCGAATTTTAAAGCGTAGTGTTGCTAGCGGCATTCATATATCGGGGAGCAGTTCTACGTGAGAATGGCAGAAACTTACTGCAGACAGACGGACAAAATTAGTTGTCAGTATTCCTCGATGTCTTCAAGCAGTTGTTCGATGAAAAGAGGATGTGACGAAATGATAAATGACGAGTAGTTCCGCCCTTCTGATATTTATTAGCCTCGGTTTTACTAATTTCTTGGATTCCTGCTTGTTTTCGGGAATTGACAACCTAAGATTTGTTTTCTAAAATTGTATATCTAAGGGAAATCCGTGTAAATTGTATTCCTTATTTAACGTAAATGCGAAAATTAGGCGATATTCAGAAGGTAACCCCAGAAACTGTGTATCATCCGTGACTCTTTTCTATGGTAAAAGTTACTAAGCTTAGTAAAAAGTTTCAATAGTAAGAATAAAGTTATTAAGGTTTATTTGAATCGTTGTTCCTGATACAATTTACACGACATAATCTAACTACATCTGCACGCATCATGTAAATTTATAACCGCATTGCAATAATGAAAGACTACGCTGTTTGTTTCTTCATCATGCACAGAAAAGACTACGCTGTCTGCATGATGAAGAAACAAACAGAATTTTTATTCTAACAATCACATATAGTCATGTTTACCGAAAAAGGTATGCGCTGTCTAGCACCAACCTAGTAATATGATAATATTAAAAAATTTTTTTTTAATTTTATTTTATGATTACAAAAATCATTTAGTGAGACTCGCATCTTGATGAATAAGGAAAGTTGTTTTGACTTAACGACATACGTCATAGTAATAGGCTAGTAATGATCGACTTACAGCATCGGAGACGTCTTCATGTGCTTATCGCTTACATATTCCACATTGAATGGAATTTTCCGAACGACTAAACTAACAAATGCAGTTGTGTGTCCAATGTAAAAGTTTGAAGAACATGGATTACTTCATAGAAAAGTAATCAATTCACTCTTATCTTCCGAAGTTACATCTAATTTTCACTTCTTTATTTTGATATATCCAATAAAATTTGCAATAACATTTCGCTAAAAGTTGAAATGTTTTACTTTTGGACATCACTTTTAGTTACGAACATTAACTAAATTATTGTTCTTCAATCATATACTCGTACAATATCTGAGATAGACTCACAGAATAATAATTTAAAAAGATTGATTTTTGAGTCCATCTCGAATGTTCTCTGATTTCTCTTAGACGCTGTAACCAATTTATATAAAAATGCTGAAAATTCTATCTAATTTGTAGCTAAGTGGTGAAATGTAGTCGTACTCAAAACTCTAAACGATGAGATTTTCTAAAATCATCATTATTCTCGTTCCCAAATGTCCAAATGAATAGGATTGGATTAGAGAAAAATACAATCCTATCCTATCCTTAAAACACATAATTTTGTCTTTAATATTCAAATTTTTATTACATGTGGCTTGCTTTAAGTGAAATCAGTCAGGTTAGATTAGATCAGTGGTTCCCAAACTTTTTGATTCTCGGCGCCCTTCTAAATTCAGATTTTCCCAAGGTGTCCTATGTCAAATTATAACAAGTCCAATTTGCGAAATAGCGAAATAGCCGATATCTTTTTAATTAAAGAGTTAGGATGTTAAATAAAAAATAAATAAAACACGTATTTAAGGTAACAAAAAAATGTAATTGAACAAATTCAATTAATTATAATTAGTGGGATGGATGAGCCTGTTTATCACCGAACATTTTCTCAAACCTTGGAATCAAACTGGATGCAGCCACCCTCGTTTCCTTCTCCACATTGATTTTCGTGCAATGCTTAGTTTTTATCACAGTGGCAAACTCAGCTTCACACAAATAACAAGTCGCAAATAAAATTAAGATTCTCTGAGCTGTACCACTCAGAAGGAATTCTTTTACTGATATCCAAAGTTCAGTTAATTCCATGCTGCTAAATTTTGTTTTCAACGTATTGTCGCAAGACAACTCAATAAGATTCTCTTCTTCTGCAGCAGTAAATTCAGATGGAGCACTGGCATTAAACGGATCTTGAATCCATGCAAATTTATCGATATTATTATTTTGAAAATATTTCTCAAACCAGGTGATAAGCTGTGATAAATGTTCTTCAAAAGTAGGTTTCATACCTCGAGAGAAGTCAACTTCATTGGAAGTCAAACACTGTGGGAACAAGGAGAAATATCCTTTCCTCCGTCTTCATGTATTTTTCTTTTCCATAGTTTTAATTTTTTTTTTTATAAAAGCTGAGATTTTGTCAATCGACTTCAAAAGGTGCATGTTGCTTCCCTGCAGGGAGAGATTCAGAGCATTCAGCTTTTCAAAAAATCACCTAAGTATGCTAGTTTAACCAGAAAGTCTTCAATCACAAAATTTTCGGGATAATTGTGGTCTTCCTCTTTAAGAAAAATATAAATTTCCTGTCGCAGTTCAAACGTACGAGACAAAACATTATCTCGAAAGAGAGCCAACGTATAAAACATTACCTCTTTCGTGGTAATGTTTTATACTTTCTCGAAGTACTGTAGTACAACAAAGACGTGTGTTCAAATCCCATATCCTCACACAGTTTTTTGAAAAATTTTGCCTTCAACGGCCGTTTTTATAAAGTTTACTACATGTACTACATATTCTGGTTCAATGCAGGACTCAGATATTTTGATGCGTATGCTTCCCTGTGAATAACGCAATGGGTCCATAGTGCATCAGGGTCTTTGCTTCGAAAAAGTGCGAAAAACTGCAATCCTCCATAACATCCGGAAATAAAAATATCAAGGATCTCGAACAAGTGAGCCTAGCAGCAGCAGTGATACTTTTACAGAAGAGAAAGTCTTCTACAACGTTATTATTATCTATAAACTGTACATAGCAAATCAAGTGAGCATCATTATTATTATCTGTGCTCTCATCCAGCTGCAACCCAAATTTCTTTCCTTCTATTTTTTCAATAACTGAACATTGGAGGTCCTTCGTTATGTGCTGTATTCTGCTACTGATAGTGTTATTGGACAAAGGCACTTTTGAAAGCTGCTACCCAGTAGACCCACCGATCATAATGTTCACCATATCTACAGCAGTCGGTAGAATGCTATGGTATGAGGATTTTATATTTTGCGATTTTATGTGCCACCTTTATCACTGAGTTAATGATTTGCATTAGGTCTGCTAGATGTGACATCTTATCACATTCAATTGAAAGTGGAAGTAAAATTATGAAAATTTTATATTTTGCGGAGCCCCTGTGAGCTCCGCGGCGCACACTTTAGGAACCGCTGAATTAGATCTTTTTCGGAAATCTTCAATTCACTGGAGGGCTATATGAGCCGTAGTGAGCTGAAAATTTTATTAAATGTTGTCTTTAAACAGACGATTGAAATATGACAAATAAATCAACATGGAAGAGATGAAAAAAAAATCTTAATCCTAATTCCTATATAAATTTTCCAAAGTATAAATCACTTATCGAACTCATACCAACACCAGACGATATATATTGCGTATGGTGGGTAAGTACAGCACAAAAATGAGACAAGCGAACATAAAAAAAAACCAGCAAAATGATAAAGTCTTATATCCAGGTGATCTATCCATTTCAAAGCTTCACTATTACATCGGTGGATATCTATCAATTCTCCACCAAAGGATCGCCGAGGGCAGTCTTGAACTATGTGCTGAATAGTTTGAATCCGACCGCAGTCACAGCATTCGTCTCTGGGTATGTTCCATTTATTGAAAAGATAGTTGCATCTGCCGACTGAGGTCCTGATTCTATTAACGGTGGACCAGATATAGCGTGGCAAGTTAAAATCAGGAGGTCTGATTGTAGGATCCTTCACCAAATCTTTATTGGGAAGGGATGAGCAATTCCAAAGGGATTGCCATTCTGTAACTATATTGCAACAATCAGAAAGGATTTCTAGATTTCAGGCATAAAGGGAGAGGATCAAGAATAATTTTGATTGGAAGATCCGGGATGGATTTAAATTTCACACGGAGTTTAGATGATGTTTGTTTTCTGCGAAGATCTGAAGGAGCAATTTTGGAGAGATAAGGAAGCAAAGTAGTTGGAGTTGGCTTCAGGTTAACAGTTATTACTCTCTCTGAGTAATTTAGCTAAGTGTGTATAAGGTTTGTGTGTGAATAAATAATTAGTATAATGCTTTTTCGTAATATGAGTAATTTGAGACTCAAGAACCTTCTGTATTTCTAGTTATAACAATACATCTATCACTAACATCAGTACTTCAATTAATTATAGCTGAAACTAAAATTGTTAATACAATACAGTACAATTCTGTTTTACGCGGATTTTTTACAAAATTTTGATTTAATACAATCTGGAAAAAATTCAATTCTCTTTTTACACGTTTTGACCTAATACATTTCAAAAGTTTTTCTTTTTAAAAAAATCTCTATTCCATTTCTAATTCTAAGAAAAAATCGTCCTACTTCCTTTTCTACAAAATTCTTTTATTTAAAAAATATTCTTAGAATTTGCATTTAAGACTACACACACTCAAGTAAATTTTACGATTTTGCTATTTTTTACGACTTGTTTAAACGTGTAGCGACAATCAATTTTTCAACCCGATTTTTCCCCGCAATTGAAACAGTTCTAAAGAAAAATTTCACTCGAAATTTGACAATTTGTTTGTACGATTGAGTTTTTCCCAATTTCTTTCAATACCGAATAGTTTTTATGTGCTATTTGGTGTTAAAAGCTAAAACTATTTTGGTGTTTAATTGAAAAAATCGAAATAAACTTAATTTACGATTGTCTCTCCTTTTATTTATTAACTAAAACTAAAATATTTTATTTAAACAATCCTATTATATTAATTGGTTTAACTTATTATTTTCTCTAGTTTTTAAGGTGGAACCATTTTATATTTTTCTATAAGAACTATTTTTTTTTACATGGTTATTTTACACGGAGTTTTTGGGTAAAAACAGAATTGTGTTTATAACGTCTATTTAGCAAACAGCAAAATTAAGCAAAAAAAAATTAGCAATCTCAGATTTTAAAATAAAAAGAAATATTTCTAAATGATAATAGCTTATATTTGTATAATGTTTGTTACAGATTTTATTTATTCAATATACATAAAAGTGTGCCAAAATGTCTGTTTGCCAAAAATTATAATAACAATATTGCAATAAGAAATTACTGTTATTAAAATATGATTGTTTAGTTGACCTAGAAATGCTTAAAAAGATCTTCACAAATAAAAAAAATCCATACATTGAAAAATGGATAAAGTCATTAGACTTTTCTTTTTCTTAGTTAGCTTTAATATTATTCAATATTAAAAGTATGTAATTCTTCAATTTCTTTGAATGCAATTCAAATTTTGGTGAAAAATGTCATTTAACTTCATTTATCACTTTCAGGTTAATTATATTATATAAAATTTAAAAAATTATAGATAAATAAGTATATCTAAACTGCCTAAGTAATTAAGATTAAAGATAAATATCTAGAAAAAATCTGTATAAGTATCATAATGATAAATACGAGATGAAAAATTAGGTTTATACAAATATCAACGTATAAAAGACGAATTTAAATGGCCGGAATTTAAGCTTAATGCCTTTCTAATTGCAGCATTAGGGCCAGTCTTAATGCTAATTAGATTTTGATTGGTCTCAATCGAACTCTGCGCACCTAGGACTTGAAATGGGATTATAAATGTAGAGAGGGGCTGTTGATTGTTGTTTTTTAATACTCCCATTCGGATTCTGCATTTGCAAGACAGCCTGAGTAGCCTAGCAAATTTAAACTGATTTCGATGTGATCAAAGCTTTTTTGAATGAGTGTTTATATATTGTACTGTACAATAAAGGGGTTAATTACAGGGAAAAACTTTAAAACATCTTTATTTTAAATATGCATAAGCATTATATGTTTCGACTTTTATTGTTTGTAGCTCAAAAATCCTCCCCTAACATAATTATGTGTCTTTATTTGAATTCAAAGAAAACAATAATTACACAAACAAGATTAAATTCTACAAATTCGTAATAACTTACTGCAATCAAGCACAAAAATACATCCAGCAAACATTTCTTTAAAAACACTTAATCTCGTATAAATGCAAAAAGAATTATGTTCCTTATTAATACACATACACGCATATATATATATATATATATGCGTGAATGAGTTATACGTATACAATACATATGAGGCATGATGGTATACTTTATGAGAAAGTAGAGATTTCAAGAAGAATTGCTAATTTTTCTATGAATTAAGGCTCTTGACAAAGCCATTCTTACTCGATGTTACTCAAATCGGACTTCATGGCCTTCGAAGTCTCGGTTGTTCTTATTCTTTTAGATCAACAATTTATTGGACCAATTTTACACTTACGCTTTCCCCTAGGCATCATTATATATATATTTTTTGGACATAATAGTGAGTCTTTTTAATTCCATGTTCATAAAACAAAGATGAATTGCATATACAGTATATTATTACCAAAATTTCATCTGGATTGGACAAAAATTGCAGGAGTTGTAAGGAATTCTCACACACACAGATGGCCGATTTAATATTATTAAAATAATAGCCAAAAAGTTTTATAACCAATGTACTGTGTTTTATAATTAAATTTCAATGGCTATTGCTAATGTGATATAATATTTTTTTCTTTTTTGTTTTTTTAGATGAACCATTATACCTATAGCACATTACACTGGCAGTAATGTCTCTAGAAAAAGAGCGCCGAATATTGATGATATCAGATAATTGAAAATATAAGTTATTAATTGTAAAAATTTAACGATATCTTATGTTAATAATATAAAACTTTAAATAAATTAAGTATCTTAAAATAAATTTAATTTTTTTTCTGAAATATTCAATATGATTTAGCCTAATTCTTCATTCAATGAGAAATGTAATTTTCGAATTTCTTTCATTAAAATGAATTTTGTAACTTCAAATTACTTTTCAAGCATTGAACTGTCGGGTAATCTGAACAGAATACTAAACTAGTCACTAGTCCTGATTATCAATAGTTATTATTGATAATCACGATCGTTCATATTAGAGTAGATTTCTATTCATGTTATATACTGTATAATTTTACAAGTACTGTACTTGTTCAAAAAATGAAAATTAATTTAAAATTTAGTGTTTTTAAACGTTTCAAACCTGAAAAAAATCATGAAATTTTAAAATTGAACGTTATTTATCAAGTTTTATTCGTATAAAATAAAGAAGATAAGATTAAAAATTGAACGCAAACTCGAAAAATTAAAAGAATCAAATGATATTGTACTGAATGATATTTAAACATATTCTATATCCTTTATTGTAACTTTTAAAGTAAATTTTTCTCATAACTGTATATAAATTTTGAAAATTTCATTTAATTTAATTTTTAAAAATTTCTCTTCATTCTAATTCATGTAAATGAAATTATTTAAAAAATTGTTTTATTCATTATCGGTATAACAATTTATTTGTTCATACTTTAGCGTAATATATACCACCAAAATTTTAATATAATAAATTTTAATATGGAGTAATTCATCTTAATTTTGTGAGAGTGTTTGTTTATGCGAGCATTTCAGAAACTCGATCCATACGTAAATTATTTACACATTAGATAATAATTTTATTAGATAATAATTATTAAATTATTATCTAATAATTTAATAATTAGATCATTAAAATAATAATTACATATATTTTTTAATTTATAATCTTTCTATTCTGTAATCATATTTGATCAAATACAAAACAGCTAAGACCGAACACATAAGAAATAGAAAAGCGGTTTTACGATATTAAATAGTAATTTTATGTCTATTCTGGTTTCAACTAGTCACATTTACAGTACCCGTATACGGTATATAAGTTATATAAAGAAATAAGCATCGAAAAATGTCACACATAGCTAACCAGAGTCAGTTTCATTCATCTACTACACGTAATCTATATCCTGTCAATCTAACATTGCACTCCAGCAAACTGGAATTTCCGCCATTATAAGTCTCGCTTCGAAGATTTAATCGATGATTTCAGATACAATATTTACAGCATATTTTTATTTAAAAGTTTGTCGTAATCCGAATATAATTTAATATTAGTTATATATTTATTAAATACTTTCCTAATTACTTTCGTTTTTATAGTTGTTTGAGATGAAAATGATAACTATTCCGAGCAATAAAAATGGCGGTGCATCCGGTTTCATTACAGTGAGATTCTATTTTACCTTCTAAACTTTACCACTATAATTTTTTAAATCGAGTTATGTCATTACTTTGTACGTAATTAAAATAGCATATATTATATCCTAGTACAACTAAGAGTAGTCAATCGAAAATATGCGTTACGTAATTTTGGAGGTATGTGCAACGCGTTTAATTTTAAATGTAAACAAAGAGCAGCAAAATATAGTGCTTAATTGCAGATCAGATAAAACAAACCGGAACGGGACAAAGGGTCCGTGAACAGGAATTGACCCAATTTTTTTATTGTTGTCCGAGTACCTGCAAAACATACGTGTATCTAACATATTACTGTATAAATAAAATTGAAATAAACACATCCACTATATTAAAAGGTTTTTAATTTTCAAATTTCGTACTGTTATTATATTACTTGCTGTAAAATCATTAAAATATAGTACCAAACGATGATGCTAATTATCATTACATTTTTTATAGTGTTTATCATAAACATTATTTTGCATGTTACATTGATACAATTCAATGGTTGTCAATAATTCTTGTCATTCACAACAGGAGTTCCCTAGGTCAAGGATGGAGAACCTATGGCACGCGTGCCCAAAGTGGCACGTAAGGATAAATCATCTGGCACGTACCGTATCATACGATTTCGATTTATCATCTGTCTTTTCAAACATCTTTTGGTTATCACATGATCATCCTTTTTCAATCAGCTTTTTTTTACATTTATTCTAATTAAAACATATTCATTTAATTTCTTTAAATATCGTTATTCGAAGTTTAAAACTTTGGCACACATAAACATCTTTAAAGCGAAGAGTATGCTTACAATATGGCACACAGGCTCAAAAAGGTTCGCCATCCCTGCTCTAGGCGTTCATCTGTGTTCGCCTAATGGTAAAATCGACTCTGATTGAATAACATTATAAAACAAATAACGATAAAAACGAGCAAAGATTGAAAATTTACATTTTATTACTTTTTATAGAAACTTGTTCTCTTTTTGCACGGTTAGATTGAGTAGCTCTATAAATAAATAAATAAATAAAAACACTGTAACAGAATACACCTTACACTAAAGGATTATTTTATTTGGTTTAAACATGGTCACAAAACTATTTTCCATCAATTGCTTGTCGGTATTATATAAGACAAAGCAATCAATGCAAGTGCTCTATATTTTAATGTTTTCAGTCTGTATCTTAGCTAATGCTTAACAATCATCGTTTTCTTTGCCGTCATGATTAACACTATTAACCTGCACATTGGAAATTTCAATAGTTATATAAATATTATATGTAATTGGTTTTAATATGAGGAAAATAATTCTTATTGCATCCTAATAATTTATTCAGAGTAATATCTATGATAGAAACAATAGAAATGTCCTTGGAGAGTAAAAATAAACTATTATGTTTTGAAATTTGGTTGGATTTGTATTTCTTCGAAGTGAAAAACTATTAAAAAATTCTAAAAACAATTGCATTAAATGTCACAGCGGAAAAAAATTGTTTGAAACAATATTTCCAACAGTATAGGATTTTTTAAATCTTTTATCTTACCAATAAAATCGAAATGATTAGAATTAGAGCAGAATTATTTTTAATGAACCATAATTTATCATTTATATATTTTAAGTTAAACATATTACTTCCCGACTGTTATATAACATCGATGAGAAAAATAAACTCCGAAATTTTTACATTTTTGGACTCAAGGGACCTTGAAACGTCGAGAAATGCAAAAAAGTTGGATCTTTTTTTCTCTATATATGAATGTTAGTGTGTGGAGGACACGATTTTCTTTACCTATTTTGAAGCATAATAACCCATGCGTCTTTTGTCAAAAATTTCTGAAATTTTGTAGCGAAATTTGGATATTTATTAGGGGAAAATGTTTATAGATATTTTCAGGAAAATCGGACCCTGAGTCGGGAGATATGGCTCCTACTCCATTAATATCTCACGAATCAATCTGAAAACTTACAGGTAACGATAGCGATTAAAGAATGCCGGGAAAGTTCAGCAATAACGTTGTCAGCTTTCCCAAATAGATATTATCTTTACATAGGTCTATATATTTAAAACCTAACCTACCTTAAATATCATATTTTGTACCAATAAATTCTAAAATGTTTAATTTTATAATTTAAGTCTTATAATTGACTATGATTCAAGACTTTTACAAAACTTGACAGATTCAATTTCAACTAAATCATAATTAATCATCATGGTACTTAAATTTCCATAGCTTAAGCATTTCTATCTGTATTTATATTCTAATTTCTTATAGTTTTAAAAATCAAAATTTTATGATACATTAACGGTTTGACCTGAATAAAAGATGATAAAAATATGAATAGAGGGTTTTGATTATATATAATTTAAAAATATATTCAAAGAAATCACAGTAATAGTTTTTTAAGTCTTTAATAATAAAGACTTTTCGGTAAAAGAGGTCATTGTCATATTCAAGAATTTTATAGATAATTTTCTTAGAAAGGAAAAAAAAATCCATGTGCTATTTTTAAAATTAATAAAAACATTTATTCTTTTATAAAAAGATATTAAATTAATTATTTTTATTGAAATTTAATTAAAATATCTACTGAATAATTTAAATTAAAATAACCAAAATACTAAAATATTAAATATATATATATTCCGAGTATGATGAAAAATATTTTTAAAAATTCCTTTATTCTTATATATTCAGTTATATTTCTGTAGTGATAATAAGGAAAAGAAATATAATTTACCGTTTTCTTCTATTATCACAGTAAATTATACACTCCTTAACGTCTACACGTATTTTAATTTTTGAAATAATACATAAAAAAATTTTAAATTAAACGGTTTATGGAAGCTTTGAATGATAACATTAATGAGAAAAATGATAGCACTCTGAGAAACATACCTCTAAATATATAGATAAATTTTATTTACTCAAATTATAAAAAACATTAAAATGATTGATAAAATAGATATTTCTTTGCACTTGATAAAGATATTTCTTTGTATTGCAGCCACGAATACAAAAAATTAAATACAATGAGATATTCGTAGATGATAAATTACACGCATCACTGCATTTACCGATGTCCAGCCTGTATAAGTGCACGGGGTGGCAAATTTCTATAGAAACAAATAATGCGATGTTGTTTAGCACCATAATAAACGTATTGCGCTTGAACGTATGTCAAAACTCAGCAGAACTAAAAACTTGAATTTAGTAAGTAATTATCTTTGTTTTATAAATTGTTATTTAAAATTTTGATATAACTCAAGAAGGTTAATCCAACATAATTGTATGGCGAGTCGGACCCGTTGGCGCGAGTCCCAAAATTAAATAATGAAATTATGCAATATAGTTAAACAATAATCGTCATAGTTATTTGTAACATTATTATTATAAACAAAATTTGTATGATTAAAACGAATAAAATGATGATTTATTAGGGAAATTCATGTCTCATGAAGCTTGTCAAACTATCCTCCAGACGTTACTGAATCATCTAAAAATTTTCTCCGTTTCTATAAAAACAACTCAAAAAGATTCTTTCAACGCCGAATACAATCACTTACGGCCATATGTGATTGGCACTTCAAATCAGAAAAAGCTTGAAAAGAAGAATCTACATACGGTTTGTCCAAACCTTGATAAGGATCATAAACCTTTGCTCTATATCCACCGACTGCTCGTTCCTCACCACCTAGCCGAACCCATAATGGGCTTGCTAAAAGAGGCCCTCTTAGTGGCCACAGGGCGAAAAGAGCTTTAAAAAAATCCACCGACTGCTGTACAGAACACTGTTTCTCTGCAAAGTAATAAAGAACTATCTCCACCGAAAATGTCGGATGAGAGATTAAATTGTTTAGCCTTGTTGGACATTGTTGGACATTGAATCTGATATTTACAATGAGTATGGAAAAGTGCCCACAGGGCGAAAATAATCAAAAATTAAGAAAAAGCCTGAAGAAACTTGTCAGAGACACCAAGCAGTAACGTTTGCAGATTTTAAAATAAAGTTTTATTTTAATAGCATCGGTACAAAGGTTATTTTTAGTATATTTCATTAATCTAAATTATAAAAACTAAATATTCCATTCAGCCTAACGGAATTTTAACTTGTGTAAAATTTTACATCCATTACAGAAAATTTAAAATTTTCAAATGAAATATTTTTCAATTTGCGATAGGTTAACCTATAGAATCATCGACGCTGTCTACGTGTTGTTAAATCATTTAAAAATTTTTAATAATAAAGATTATATAAAAAGTTACTATTCCAGACAGGATAACAATAGGTTGTATTTCAATAACAGCAAATGCAAATTAAACTTTTTATATATAAATAACAATAGAAAAGATTTACATAGTAATGAGAACGATTTACATCTTAAAGAAAGCTTTCAGACAAAAACATTCTAAGTACGGAATAAAAGCAGCACATTTTAATTAATTTTTGTAATTTAGGAAGCTACGAACGTTTAAACAAATACATGTACTACTGTACTGTACAGCCAACATTCTGATGCGGCTATCTGGAAAATTATATTGAACAGCAAAAATTATTCTCAGTATATCTTTTATTTTTAAAATACTCGCAAATAAAATTAAATTGGCTAATGCATCAAAAATGAATGCTTACTTAACAATTACCAATAATGCTCTTGAAACAGTTAAAATTATTATTTAAAACGTAACAAGGTCGTAAAAATGATAACTTTAAACTATTCAAAAGAAAAGAAAAGCTCTTTGTTTTAAATGTTTTCAAGAATAAATCAAAATATTTCTTCGATTATATGAAACTCAATGAATTTTCAATTGCATTTTATAAAACAGTTTAAATTAAACGGTCGTTATCAACAAAGCTCACTTGAACCATAAAAACACTCAAAATGCTCATTTAAACTCGTGATCTTTGAGCACTATATCCGAAAATTCGAATTGGAGCACCTTTTGGTTTACTCGCCACAACTGTCTGTTGTTTGGAGCAGCGATTATAACGCGTCATCGATTGTAATATGCACTTCTATTTAGGCCAAATAGAAACCACAACCGTGGGTCGAATTTGGAAATGGTAGTCAGCAGAACGAAAGATGCATCGGCATAATGGGACTGGAGCACTGAGACAAATGTCACAATGACAAATCTATGCATCCAACGTCATGTAGTAAATTATACACTCCTTAACGTCTACACGTATTTTAATTTTTGAAATAATACATAAAAAAATTTTAAATTAAACGGTTTATGGAAGCTTTGAATGATAACATTAATGAGAAAAATGATAGCACTCTGAGAAACATACCTCTAAATATATAGATAAATTTTATTTACTCAAATTATAAAAAACATTAAAATGATTGATAAAATAGATATTTCTTTGCACTTGATAAAGATATTTCTTTGTATTGCAGCCACGAATACAAAAAATTAAATACAATGAGATATTCGTAGATGATAAATTACACGCATCACTGCATTTACCGATGTCCAGCCTGTATAAGTGCACGGGGTGGCAAATTTCTATAGAAACAAATAATGCGATGTTGTTTAGCACCATAATAAACGTATTGCGCTTGAACGTATGTCAAAACTCAGCAGAACTAAAAACTTGAATTTAGTAAGTAATTATCTTTGTTTTATAAATTGTTATTTAAAATTTTGATATAACTCAAGAAGGTTAATCCAACATAATTGTATGGCGAGTCGGACCCGTTGGCGCGAGTCCCAAAATTAAATAATGAAATTATGCAATATAGTTAAACAATAATCGTCACAGTTATTTGTAACATTATTATTATAAACAAAATTTGTATGATTAAAACGAATAAAATGATGATTTATTAGGGAAATTCATGTCTCATGAAGCTTGTCAAACTTTATCCTCCAGACGTTACTGAATCATCTAAAAATTTTCTCCGTTTCTATAAAAACAACTCAAAAAGATTCTTTCAACGCCGAATACAATCACTTACGGCCATATGTGATTGGCACTTCAAATCAGAAAAAGCTTGAAAAGAAGAATCTACATACGGTTTGTCCAAACCTTGATAAGGATCATAAACCTTTGCTCTATATCCACCGACTGCTCGTTCCTCACCACCTAGCCGAACCCATAATGGGCTTGCTAAAAGAGGCCCTCTTAGTGGCCACAGGGCGAAAAGAGCTTTAAAAAAATCCACCGACTGCTGTACAGAACACTGTTTCTCTGCAAAGTAATAAAGAACTATCTCCACCGAAAATGTCGGATGAGAGATTAAATTGTTTAGCCTTGTTGGACATTGAATCTGATATTTACAATGAGTATGGAAAAATGCCCACAGGGCGAAAATAATCAAAAATTAAGAAAAAGCCTGAAGAAACTTGTCAGAGACACCAAGCAGTAACGTTTGCAGATTTTAAAATAAAGTTTTATTTTAATAGCATCGGTACAAAGGTTATTTTTAGTATATTTCATTAATCTAAATTATAAAAACTAAATATTCCATTCAGCCTAACGGAATTTTAACTTGTGTAAAATTTTACATCCATTACAGAAAATTTAAAATTTTCAAATGAAATATTTTTCAATTTGCGATAGGTTAACCTNTGTTTAGTTGACCTAGAAATGCTTAAAAAGATCTTCACAAATAAAAAAAATCCATACATTGAAAAATGGATAAAGTCATTAGACTTTTCTTTTTCTTAGTTAGCTTTAATATTATTCAATATTAAAAGTATGTAATTCTTCAATTTCTTTGAATGCAATTCAAATTTTGGTGAAAAATGTCATTTAACTTCATTTATCACTTTCAGGTTAATTATATTATATAAAATTTAAAAAATTATAGATAAATAAGTATATCTAAACTGCCTAAGTAATTAAGATTAAAGATAAATATCTAGAAAAAATCTGTATAAGTATCATAATGATAAATACGAGATGAAAAATTAGGTTTATACAAATATCAACGTATAAAAGACGAATTTAAATGGCCGGAATTTAAGCTTAATGCCTTTCTAATTGCAGCATTAGGGCCAGTCTTAATGCTAATTAGATTTTGATTGGTCTCAATCGAACTCTGCGCACCTAGGACTTGAAATGGGATTATAAATGTAGAGAGGGGCTGTTGATTGTTGTTTTTTAATACTCCCATTCGGATTCTGCATTTGCAAGACAGCCTGAGTAGCCTAGCAAATTTAAACTGATTTCGATGTGATCAAAGCTTTTTTGAATGAGTGTTTATATATTGTACTGTACAATAAAGGGGGTTAATTACAGGGAAAAACTTTAAAACATCTTTATTTTAAATATGCATAAGCATTATATGTTTCGACTTTTATTGTTTGTAGCTCAAAAATCCTCCCCTAACATAATTATGTGTCTTTATTTGAATTCAAAGAAAACAATAATTACACAAACAAGATTAAATTCTACAAATTCGTAATAACTTACTGCAATCAAGCACAAAAATACATCCAGCAAACATTTCTTTAAAAACACTTAATCTCGTATAAATGCAAAAAGAATTATGTTCCTTATTAATACACATACACGCATATATATATATATATATGCGTGAATGAGTTATACGTATACAATACATATGAGGCATGATGGTATACTTTATGAGAAAGTAGAGATTTCAAGAAGAATTGCTAATTTTTCTATGAATTAAGGCTCTTGACAAAGCCATTCTTACTCGATGTTACTCAAATCGGACTTCATGGCCTTCGGAGTCTCGGTTGTTCTTATTCTTTTAGATCAACAATTTACTGGACCAATTTTACACTTACGCTTTCCCCTAGGCATCATTATATATATATTTTTTGGACATAATAGTGAGTCTTTTTAATTCCATGTTCATAAAACAAAGATGAATTGCATATACAGTATATTATTACCAAAATTTCATCTGGATTGGACAAAAATTGCAGGAGTTGTAAGGAATTCTCACACACACAGATGGCCGATTTAATATTATTAAAATAATAGCCAAAAAGTTTTATAACCAATGTACTGTGTTTTATAATTAAATTTCAATGGCTATTGCTAATGTGATATAATATTTTTTTCTTTTTTGTTTTTTTAGATGAACCATTATACCTATAGCACATTACACTGGCAGTAATGTCTCTAGAAAAAGAGCGCCGAATATTGATGATATCAGATAATTGAAAATATAAGTTATTAATTGTAAAAATTTAACGATATCTTATGTTAATAATATAAAACTTTAAATAAATTAAGTATCTTAAAATAAATTTAATTTTTTTTCTGAAATATTCAATATGATTTAGCCTAATTCTTCATTCAATGAGAAATGTAATTTTCGAATTTCTTTCATTAAAATGAATTTTGTAACTTCAAATTACTTTTCAAGCATTGAACTGTCGGGTAATCTGAACAGAATACTAAACTAGTCACTAGTCCTGATTATCAATAGTTATTATTGATAATCACGATCGTTCATATTAGAGTAGATTTCTATTCATGTTATATACTGTATAATTTTACAAGTACTGTACTTGTTCAAAAAATGAAAATTAATTTAAAATTTAGTGTTTTTAAACGTTTCAAACCTGAAAAAAATCATGAAATTTTAAAATTGAACGTTATTTATCAAGTTTTATTCGTATAAAATAAAGAAGATAAGATTAAAAATTGAACGCAAACTCGAAAAATTAAAAGAATCAAATGATATTGTACTGAATGATATTTAAACATATTCTATATCCTTTATTGTAACTTTTAAAGTAAATTTTTCTCATAACTGTATATAAATTTTGAAAATTTCATTTAATTTAATTTTTAAAAATTTCTCTTCATTCTAATTCATGTAAATGAAATTATTTAAAAAATTGTTTTATTCATTATCGGTATAACAATTTATTTGTTCATACTTTAGCGTAATATATACCACCAAAATTTTAATATAATAAATTTTAATATGGAGTAATTCATCTTAATTTTGTGAGAGTGTTTGTTTATGCGAGCATTTCAGAAACTCGATCCATACGTAAATTATTTACACATTAGATAATAATTTTATTAGATAATAATTATTAAATTATTATCTAATAATTTAATAATTAGATCATTAAAATAATAATTACATATATTTTTTAATTTATAATCTTTCTATTCTGTAATCATATTTGATCAAATACAAAACAGCTAAGACCGAACACATAAGAAATAGAAAAGCGGTTTTACGATATTAAATAGTAATTTTATGTCTATTCTGGTTTCAACTAGTCACATTTACAGTACCCGTATACGGTATATAAGTTATATAAAGAAATAAGCATCGAAAAATGTCACACATAGCTAACCAGAGTCAGTTTCATTCATCTACTACACGTAATCTATATCCTGTCAATCTAACATTGCACTCCAGCAAACTGGAATTTCCGCCATTATAAGTCTCGCTTCGAAGATTTAATCGATGATTTCAGATACAATATTTACAGCATATTTTTATTTAAAAGTTTGTCGTAATCCGAATATAATTTAATATTAGTTATATATTTATTAAATACTTTCCTAATTACTTTCGTTTTTATAGTTGTTTGAGATGAAAATGATAACTATTCCGAGCAATAAAAATGGCGGTGCATCCGGTTTCATTACAGTGAGATTCTATTTTACCTTCTAAACTTTACCACTATAATTTTTTAAATCGAGTTATGTCATTACTTTGTACGTAATTAAAATAGCATATATTATATCCTAGTACAACTAAGAGTAGTCAATCGAAAATATGCGTTACGTAATTTTGGAGGTATGTGCAACGCGTTTAATTTTAAATGTAAACAAAGAGCAGCAAAATATAGTGCTTAATTGCAGATCAGATAAAACAAACCGGAACGGGACAAAGGGTCCGTGAACAGGAATTGACCCAATTTTTTTATTGTTGTCCGAGTACCTGCAAAACATACGTGTATCTAACATATTACTGTATAAATAAAATTGAAATAAACACATCCACTATATTAAAAGGTTTTTAATTTTCAAATTTCGTACTGTTATTATATTACTTGCTGTAAAATCATTAAAATATAGTACCAAACGATGATGCTAATTATCATTACATTTTTTATAGTGTTTATCATAAACATTATTTTGCATGTTACATTGATACAATTCAATGGTTGTCAATAATTCTTGTCATTCACAACAGGAGTTCCCTAGGTCAAGGATGGAGAACCTATGGCACGCGTGCCCAAAGTGGCACGTAAGGATAAATCATCTGGCACGTACCGTATCATACGATTTCGATTTATCATCTGTCTTTTCAAACATCTTTTGGTTATCACATGATCATCCTTTTTCAATCAGCTTTTTTTTACATTTATTCTAATTAAAACATATTCATTTAATTTCTTTAAATATCGTTATTCGAAGTTTAAAACTTTGGCACACATAAACATCTTTAAAGCGAAGAGTATGCTTACAATATGGCACACAGGCTCAAAAAGGTTCGCCATCCCTGCTCTAGGCGTTCATCTGTGTTCGCCTAATGGTAAAATCGACTCTGATTGAATAACATTATAAAACAAATAACGATAAAAACGAGCAAAGATTGAAAATTTACATTTTATTACTTTTTATAGAAACTTGTTCTCTTTTTGCACGGTTAGATTGAGTAGCTCTATAAATAAATAAATAAATAAAAACACTGTAACAGAATACACCTTACACTAAAGGATTATTTTATTTGGTTTAAACATGGTCACAAAACTATTTTCCATCAATTGCTTGTCGGTATTATATAAGACAAAGCAATCAATGCAAGTGCTCTATATTTTAATGTTTTCAGTCTGTATCTTAGCTAATGCTTAACAATCATCGTTTTCTTTGCCGTCATGATTAACACTATTAACCTGCACATTGGAAATTTCAATAGTTATATAAATATTATATGTAATTGGTTTTAATATGAGGAAAATAATTCTTATTGCATCCTAATAATTTATTCAGAGTAATATCTATGATAGAAACAATAGAAATGTCCTTGGAGAGTAAAAATAAACTATTATGTTTTGAAATTTGGTTGGATTTGTATTTCTTCGAAGTGAAAAACTATTAAAAAATTCTAAAAACAATTGCATTAAATGTCACAGCGGAAAAAAATTGTTTGAAACAATATTTCCAACAGTATAGGATTTTTTAAATCTTTTATCTTACCAATAAAATCGAAATGATTAGAATTAGAGCAGAATTATTTTTAATGAACCATAATTTATCATTTATATATTTTAAGTTAAACATATTACTTCCCGACTGTTATATAACATCGATGAGAAAAATAAACTCCGAAATTTTTACATTTTTGGACTCAAGGGACCTTGAAACGTCGAGAAATGCAAAAAAGTTGGATCTTTTTTTCTCTATATATGAATGTTAGTGTGTGGAGGACACGATTTTCTTTACCTATTTTGAAGCATAATAACCCATGCGTCTTTTGTCAAAAATTTCTGAAATTTTGTAGCGAAATTTGGATATTTATTAGGGGAAAATGTTTATAGATATTTTCAGGAAAATCGGACCCTGAGTCGGGAGATATGGCTCCTACTCCATTAATATCTCACGAATCAATCTGAAAACTTACAGGTAACGATAGCGATTAAAGAATGCCGGGAAAGTTCAGCAATAACGTTGTCAGCTTTCCCAAATAGATATTATCTTTACATAGGTCTATATATTTAAAACCTAACCTACCTTAAATATCATATTTTGTACCAATAAATTCTAAAATGTTTAATTTTATAATTTAAGTCTTATAATTGACTATGATTCAAGACTTTTACAAAACTTGACAGATTCAATTTCAACTAAATCATAATTAATCATCATGGTACTTAAATTTCCATAGCTTAAGCATTTCTATCTGTATTTATATTCTAATTTCTTATAGTTTTAAAAATCAAAATTTTATGATACATTAACGGTTTGACCTGAATAAAAGATGATAAAAATATGAATAGAGGGTTTTGATTATATATAATTTAAAAATATATTCAAAGAAATCACAGTAATAGTTTTTTAAGTCTTTAATAATAAAGACTTAAACTGGAATTTCCGCCATTATAAGTCTCGCTTCGAAGATTTAATCGATGATTTCAGATACAATATTTACAGCATATTTTTATTTAAAAGTTTGTCGTAATCCGAATATAATTTAATATTAGTTATATATTTATTAAATACTTTCCTAATTACTTTCGTTTTTATAGTTGTTTGAGATGAAAATGATAACTATTCCGAGCAATAAAAATGGCGGTGCATCCGGTTTCATTACAGTGAGATTCTATTTTACCTTCTAAACTTTACCACTATAATTTTTTAAATCGAGTTATGTCATTACTTTGTACGTAATTAAAATAGCATATATTATATCCTAGTACAACTAAGAGTAGTCAATCGAAAATATGCGTTACGTAATTTTGGAGGTATGTGCAACGCGTTTAATTTTAAATGTAAACAAAGAGCAGCAAAATATAGTGCTTAATTGCAGATCAGATAAAACAAACCGGAACGGGACAAAGGGTCCGTGAACAGGAATTGACCCAATTTTTTTATTGTTGTCCGAGTACCTGCAAAACATACGTGTATCTAACATATTACTGTATAAATAAAATTGAAATAAACACATCCACTATATTAAAAGGTTTTTAATTTTCAAATTTCGTACTGTTATTATATTACTTGCTGTAAAATCATTAAAATATAGTACCAAACGATGATGCTAATTATCATTACATTTTTTATAGTGTTTATCATAAACATTATTTTGCATGTTACATTGATACAATTCAATGGTTGTCAATAATTCTTGTCATTCACAACAGGAGTTCCCTAGGTCAAGGATGGAGAACCTATGGCACGCGTGCCCAAAGTGGCACGTAAGGATAAATCATCTGGCACGTACCGTATCATACGATTTCGATTTATCATCTGTCTTTTCAAACATCTTTTGGTTATCACATGATCATCCTTTTTCAATCAGCTTTTTTTTACATTTATTCTAATTAAAACATATTCATTTAATTTCTTTAAATATCGTTATTCGAAGTTTAAAACTTTGGCACACATAAACATCTTTAAAGCGAAGAGTATGCTTACAATATGGCACACAGGCTCAAAAAGGTTCGCCATCCCTGCTCTAGGCGTTCATCTGTGTTCGCCTAATGGTAAAATCGACTCTGATTGAATAACATTATAAAACAAATAACGATAAAAACGAGCAAAGATTGAAAATTTACATTTTATTACTTTTTATAGAAACTTGTTCTCTTTTTGCACGGTTAGATTGAGTAGCTCTATAAATAAATAAATAAATAAAAACACTGTAACAGAATACACCTTACACTAAAGGATTATTTTATTTGGTTTAAACATGGTCACAAAACTATTTTCCATCAATTGCTTGTCGGTATTATATAAGACAAAGCAATCAATGCAAGTGCTCTATATTTTAATGTTTTCAGTCTGTATCTTAGCTAATGCTTAACAATCATCGTTTTCTTTGCCGTCATGATTAACACTATTAACCTGCACATTGGAAATTTCAATAGTTATATAAATATTATATGTAATTGGTTTTAATATGAGGAAAATAATTCTTATTGCATCCTAATAATTTATTCAGAGTAATATCTATGATAGAAACAATAGAAATGTCCTTGGAGAGTAAAAATAAACTATTATGTTTTGAAATTTGGTTGGATTTGTATTTCTTCGAAGTGAAAAACTATTAAAAAATTCTAAAAACAATTGCATTAAATGTCACAGCGGAAAAAAATTGTTTGAAACAATATTTCCAACAGTATAGGATTTTTTAAATCTTTTATCTTACCAATAAAATCGAAATGATTAGAATTAGAGCAGAATTATTTTTAATGAACCATAATTTATCATTTATATATTTTAAGTTAAACATATTACTTCCCGACTGTTATATAACATCGATGAGAAAAATAAACTCCGAAATTTTTACATTTTNTAGAAAAGATTTACATAGTAATGAGAACGATTTACATCTTAAAGAAAGCTTTCAGACAAAAACATTCTAAGTACGGAATAAAAGCAGCACATTTTAATTAATTTTTGTAATTTAGGAAGCTACGAACGTTTAAACAAATACATGTACTACTGTACTGTACAGCCAACATTCTGATGCGGCTATCTGGAAAACTATATTGAACAGCAAAAATTATTCTCAGTATATCTTTTATTTTTAAAATACTCGCAAATAAAATTAAATTGGCTAATGCATCAAAAATGAATGCTTACTTAACAATTACCAATAATGCTCTTGAAACAGTTAAAATTATTATTTAAAACGTAACAAGGTCGTAAAAATGATAACTTTAAACTATTCAAAAGAAAAGAAAAGCTCTTTGTTTTAAATGTTTTCAAGAATAAATCAAAATATTTCTTCGATTATATGAAACTCAATGAATTTTCAATTGCATTTTATAAAACAGTTTAAATTAAACGGTCGTTATCAACAAAGCTCACTTGAACCATAAAAACACTCAAAATGCTCATTTAAACTCGTGATCTTTGAGCACTATATCCGAAAATTCGAATTGGAGCACCTTTTGGTTTACTCGCCACAACTGTCTGTTGTTTGGAGCAGCGATTATAACGCGTCATCGATTGTAATATGCACTTCTATTTAGGCCAAATAGAAACCACAACCGTGGGTCGAATTTGGAAATGGTAGTCAGCAGAACGAAAGATGCATGGGCATAATGGGACTGGAGCACTGAGACAAATGTCACAATGACAAATCTATGCATCCAACGTCATGTAATATTAACTCACAATCCATAGCTGGCAACATTTTTCAAAGTGTAAAAATCAATTTTAGTTGCTCCAATATCGTTTATGACAGTTTCTCGTAGATTGGCTGAGGCAGATTTATTCTAGCCATCTGTTGCAAAGACCTCACACTGCACCATCGCAGCGAACGCTTGCAACCCTTAACAGAGTTATCTGGCATGACAAACGGCCCAGTGTGATGTTCAGCAATGAATCGAGATATTCTGCCTCAGTTGTGATGATTGCCGAGCGAGAGACGACGTGGCAATCGGGTTTGATCCTTCTGCCATGGGACCCACCAATAACCGAATGGACAAAACAACTGAACAGCGATCATGGGTTTCCGCTTCGCCAACGGGCTGGCCACATGGAGTTTTCCGAGTTTTCTTTACATTAGTAACACTTAAATAGGGACCAGTTTCCCATAAAAGACCTCCCGGGAGGCATTCCTCTCGGCAGATTGCCCATGTGTCGGGAGCGTTGCCATAACCCAATAAACTAATCCTTCTGCCATTTTGGAGCGCTACACAGCCCAGCGAGTGGAGTTATGATTGGGGTGTCATCAACATCAACAGCCGATTACCTCTAGTACACATTAGGGACATAGATCACATTAGGGACATAATGACGGCACACCGTTATATTGATGAGGTGCTGCAATCGCACTATCATGATTCCAGGGCATTTCAATGCTATTTCCCAGCAGGATAATGCGCAGTCCCACACAGCTGATATCAACAAACATGCTTTGCTACGTGTTAAGTGATTCCTTGGCCAACACGATTCCCAGATCTCTCTTCAATCAAGAATCTATAGGACACGATTGTACGTCAAGTGAATAATCTCCCACTCGTAATGAAGATGAACTATGAACTATGATCAATACCACTAGCTCAACACTACTCTAGGATAGGGTTGCTGTAAGTTCGAAACTAGAAATCAGGACATTGTGAGGTTGCAATTTGAAAACTGATGGATACCAAGAATTGGTTAGGAAGTCGCAATTATTGAACATTTTTTTCATTTGCTATTATGTTACATATTTAAACTAAGTTTTTGTTAGAAAATCCGGCTGCTTAATTGTAGATCTGGCCGAATCCATGATGGACTTGATTAAGTGCGAAGTCTTTTTAATTCTCACCGGTAAAAAAAGAAAAAAAACCAAAAAATAGCTAGACTATGGCCAATAGAAATAATCATTGATTTGATCCATCGCCAATGATTGCACGAAACCATCGAAGATTTTCAAGCCATCGCATAGTACTATATGCCCACCTGTGACCGAGTGGATAAAACACTGAACAATGAACATTTGGTTACGACAACGCGACTTATGGGCGATCTTCCGAGGGCTTCCATCTGGAAGCCCTCGGAAGATCGCCCATAAGTCGCGTTGTCGTAACGAAATAAACAAAACTACAGCACTACACAGGTCCACACACCACGACGCGTACGCCAAAGGCGTGCACGTGTGAGATTGTGAGTACAGCTGGTGCATGTATACACGACACTTGCATCACTACAATTCTTATTTGACGTTTTTAAAGTACAAATCAAAATGTTTTTAGTAAAAATGAACAAATCGCGACATTTCGGGAAAATTTTTCAATCGAAACAAGATGTTCTAAATCGGAGAAAACCTCGAAAAATTTAACCCACGACCGAACTCCCACTGTTCAGGGAACGCTACTGGTGACCAAAGCATAATTTTCATTTGCATTCGGTTTGCGCCAGCTATGTGCACATAGGGAAACAATGAAAATAAACGTATGCAGATTAATCAAAATACAGTAAACCCCTATAACGCGAGTTCGTATAATGCGGATTCGTATATTGCGGCGAAAAAATTGCGACCGTATTCGTATAAAGACACTAACAGAAACTCGTAAAATGCAGTAAAACGTCATCGCAGACTCGTGTCGCGACAGGATTGGTCGAATCGGGACCAATAGTGGACGAGCAGCCGAACAACTTACACTCTACAGAGGGTTTAGGCGGGCAAGTTGAGTTTACTATCGTCTGTACAGTATATAAATTAGGTACTAAGTCTAATACAGTACTGTAATTTTATACATTTCTTGTGAAAAAACATTTCTTATTCAAGGGCCATAAAAATTATTTCTATTAATGATGTCTCCAAAGTTTAACGAATTTTTCGCAGAAAAATAACTTATCAAAAAACGCGCCCGCCATTTGGTGCGCTGCTCCGCGACGAAAACAAGCGTAAGCAATGGCGTGGTCGAACGGCGCACACTCTGTAAGTAATCCTACAATTTTTTGTTTATAACAGTTTATATGGATTATTTCCAAAAAATTATACGTGTTTTGGAAATGTTGAGTCAAATTAGTCTAGAATCGATTAATTTTATGGAAGAAAACCTTTCAAACAGCCGTAGTCCGTAAATTGCACACATGCCGCGCTGTGATTGGCTCGTGTATTTAAGGATTCCTACAATGCGAAATTCTCATAAAGTAGAACGTATAAGAATTACCGCGTTATAGGGGGGTCGACTGTATATGTAACAAATCAAATTGTGTGTAATGTAGTTAATTAAAACTTAAAATATAACCAACATTTTTAATTTTGGTTTACTGGCCAGTTAATTATAATTTTGTAATTCTAGAGTGAAAAGGAAGATTCATCTTATAAAGTAGGCAAGTGATACATGATTTGTTTTTTATTTAATTAATATCGCATATATACTATGCTTTCACCTTTGTCACACTATGAAATTCTGAAAAACATGTAACTTACCGTTTGAACACCTCACTATACCGTTTGAACACCTTACTATACCGTTTGAAACCTCAAATTACTGTCGAGTACGGTTATAAAGTATTGATGAAGGTATGAAGGTTTGATAAAGTATTGGTTACACCCCACGAATACAAGCTTTCCTGTTATAACTTAAAAATTGAGGATGAAATTAATGCATCTGTCTGTATCCGTTATTCAATTAACACTAATAATATAAAAGTAAGAGCCTATTTGGCATTTCTTTTCCATTTTAAATATATTTATAATTTTTAATATATTAGAATTTCCTCGTATCTTAAAAAATAAGTATATTTGCATTGTATTAATGATAAATTTACGCTTGTATATAAATATAATTCTAAAGTAATAATTCAGATAATTATTCGTTTATAGTAGCTGCTAATAGAAAAATGGTACCTGATATTCAGTTTTGTTATAAAAAGTCTGTGCAACTTACATTATATAGACTTATTTGTTTCATAGATGATTTTAGTCTATGCAATGCATACTTACAGTATTATTGTCATGCCCTATATATATATTTCTTATTCTATAAAGACTACAGTATTATCCGACTCAATTGGGAACTCGGGTTGGTCGGATAACTGAAAAAATCGGATAACCGAAAAGAATAAAAAAATACATTATTAGTATAGTATATTAGTATATCCCATGTAATTAGTATATTGTATTAGTATATCGCTATTAACCTACCTCGCGTTGAATTTTCATCGAATGTAAGCCTAACAAAATTTTTTAAAAAATAATAATCGTCGCTACTGTATCGTTAAAAATTATTTTTAAATTATTTTATTGCTCACAAAACAAACAACCACTCATAATTAGAAAATTAAGTCTCGTTTAAATACTGGCCTCCCTTTCATGATCGAGCCAGTGTTGCCAGCTAAAACACGCAAAAATTTAACAAAAATAATATTAAAGTAGCCATGACATAGCCAAATATTGTAGCGCCACATCACTAGCGGACATTTGATATTTGCCGACTAGAATAGTCGGTTAACCGATGTGACGGTTAATCGGGGGTCGGCTAATCGATGCTCTACTGTAGTAGAAAATGGATCGTTGGGGCATGATAGATAGATGATCGCCATGAAATAAATGAACAGTGTTTGATTAGTACTGATATAGTCAGCATCCAATCAATTAACTCTTTGTTATTCATTATGCCCTACTTCATATTAAGAATTAGCGTAACCGGGAATGTATTCCGTGTATTTCCTACACCTCCACCTATTTAGTAGTGTGTTTAAGTTGCTTTGCTTCTAGAATAATTTCTATAAATGGGAATTTTTTCCCAATAGGATTTATGCAATGAAATTTTTTGCTTTGAATTACGGAATGCTTTACATTTAAATTCTAGAATATTAACATGCATACGCAATAAATCTTTTATGTCTTATTACAATTAATACGTATTTAAATAAACATACTGTAAAGTACTGTACGTAGAAGCAAATGGAAGAGTCACTGTTGCAACAACTCGTAATGTGTGCATCGCTCCATTTCCTTCCATGTACTTACGTTTCCGCATCCTCGCATCCAAATGCGCTCGTGTGCACCGGCATTTCAGTTGTACGTTTGCCTGCAATGATCCGTGATTTGAAATGCATATCTGCACACGAAGTGAAAATGTCGCGTATTTATCACAACAGGACGATAGTCCTGTCATTTGCTAATTACGATGTACGATGCTCAGTTGTTTCCGACTATTTGCTTATGTTGTTTTGAGTAGTGGACCCGTAATTTCAAGAAGTTCTTGAAATCTGTTTTTGTTCATTCTGTAGAATGTGTGAAATTTTGCATCATCTAACAATTCCCTAACAGCAACGAACATTCTCCTATTCGGCTAATAATTCTTCGAATATAAGGTAAACCTTTTTTATTTTTTTTCTCCTCTTACGATGACAAATATAACAGTAAATTAATATGTATTTCTAGTCACTATGCATCGTCTCGACTGAAGAAGCTGCTCTACGAATTCTACATGTTTGTAACACGATCCATGTAGGTACGTAAGCGTACTATACACGAATGATCGCTGCAAGTCGAATTTCATATGCGTCTATGGCGATATATGTCCGTGGGCAGATGGTCAGTTTAAATGCTATAACGTTATGGCATTCCATGATAAAATTTATAGGGAATTTATAGTACACCTATAAATTCCCACTGTCGTCCGTCTATCCTTCCTTAATCTCGAAAACGATAGAACGGAGTTAGATAGATGAAAGTACAGACAAGATATAGAAAGTTTGTGGTCAGGAGGCCCTGATTAACTATATACGAACTTCCGGTGTAGACCGAAAGTCACATGATTTCAATTCAAAAATTTTTCCCGGAACGGAGTTACATAGCTGACCAGCATGACTGTTATCAGGAAAAGTATGATGTACAGGGGAAAGACACTACTAATTTGAGGTAAAGAGATCAAATATTTTAAATTAAATAAATTAAAAATATGATTAAAAATGGGCTGCAATTTTTAATCATATTTTTAATTTATATAGGTGCTCATTTTATATATTTTTTTTTATTTGTTGAATTATTACAAAATCTTTTTTTTTAGATTCATATTAAAATAATAATATTTGAATACTTATTTTTGAGTTAATTATTATTGCCATATTTAATAATAATTTTCAGTACAACCTATTAAATAAAATACGTAGTTTAACTCTCAATAAATCTCTGAAGATAAAAGATATTTATTCAATATTATAACATCATTTTGCCTTTATTAATAACATAATACACAAAATGAAAAGAACAATAATAAAACACATTTCAAAATTTATATTTGGTGATACTGAATATTCATTATTCAATAATAATACCACTAAATAAGTTTGAAATATTGTCTTAAAAAACAAACAATAGTTAAAACATTTTGGCAATTTGCTTAATGAATTAAAATTACATATAAAATTGCTTCTATTACTTACAGCACATAGTGTATATTTTTCTGGTGTTTCATTCCCAAATGGCTAAATTGAGTCTTTAATTCTTTGGTGAATAAAATTTTTAAAAAATGCTGCTGACTAGTATTCTATACAGTGAAATTTCAGTAGTAAACATGGAAATTATTTTTTATTAAGTTGTGAATGATACAAAACTTAGTTTGACTGTAATATTCAATAACAAAGATATTTTACTTTCACCTAGGATCTTATTTTGAATTTAAATATATAAACTTTTCATTATATATATATATATTTTTTGCATTTGTGAACTATATCAATCTATGTTAAAATATACAAAATATAAAGAGGTGAAAAAAGAGGAAATTCTAAGGAACAAAATAGCATTAAAAAAACAAATGTATCCTACAGTCATCACAAAAAATATTTTGTTTTGTAATTTAAAAACATACATACATATATAATTTCTCAGGAACTTGTGATGCATATCTGACTGATAAATTAGAATTTTAAGATTTTGCAATTATGAATTTATTTATAGAAAGAAAAATTGTAATATTAAAAAATGAATATTAATGGAGGGATGACATTGTAAAGTTAGGTATGTGTAAAATTATAAATTATAAGAAAAAATTGAATAAAATTTGAAAGATTAATAGCACTTTTGAGAATAAATAACCTCATTAAACTAAAATTATCATTACGAAATTCTTAAAAATAGAACAAAAATTTAATTAAAATGAGGTAGAAAATAAAATAAAATTTTAAAAATAGAAAGATGGTAATATATACTTTGAGAAAATGCTGACTAAATTTAACCATTATATAAAAAAGAAGACAGAATGTAATAGTGCAGCTGAATGACATGAATACACTTTAAAATATTTCTTGTTCAACATTCAAAATTTAAAAAGATTACATCTTAAAAATTATTCTTTCTTCTGAAATTTTTTACAATTTATCTGTAAAAATTTGATTTGTTTCTTTTGATTTTAAAACATTTTCAAATTTTTGATTACATTTTATTATTTCTTTTCCTGATTCAATGTTATTTTTAATTTTTGTGTTTTTTTTTGTATTGACTTCATATTGTTACATTTCAGGTTACTTTTATTGTTCATTTTCATAACTTTACAAATTTTTAATTTGTTTTTTATCTCACTATTTTATAACATCATTTAACTTTAATTATTTTTCCAAAAAAAATTTCTTGAAAAGTTTTATAATGTTATTTGACCTTTGTTGTAAGTTTTGTGAGTGTGGGGGGAGTGTGTGTTTGTGTAGTCTCTGTTCTATAAATTTTAAATTTTTGGTAAAGTAATATAATGAAAGCTTAATGTTTGATAATGAAATGAAGCTTTATTTTTCAATTTATATTTTATGTAATTATTCTTTATTTGTATGAATTGTATATGTCTGTAATTATACTATATACTGGAAAGAATTAAAATTTCACAAATTTTATATGTAAAGACTGAAAACATGAAATTTAACAAAGTGATCCTAAGTCAAAATATCTTGAATAAGTGATTTCTTCAAAAAACAAGTGATCAATACCAAAGTTTCATATCATTACACTGTTTAAAATCACATTCTGTGATTTTTATAAAATACAAAAATAAACTTTAGATAGCAATATTTACAGAAAATGTTTTTCAGTTTAAAATAGATCAACTGCTTTTTTTAATTCCAATTGTTTCCAACGTGGCAATCCTTGAAATTGTGTATAAGTCATTCCGAAAATTTGTTCAAAATCATCATCTATCAAATGAATCTATAAACAAGATAAAAAATTATAATATGACTTAAATATCATTATATTTTCAATGATATACGAACCTCTTTATGAGATGGGTCAATGCCTTGAGGAAGATGTTCTGGATCTTTAATCTGAAGAACTTCAATTGGAAATTTGTCTACTTCTTGCCTTAAATCTTGATTAGCAGATATCTTCTAAATTCATTGGAAAAATTTTCTCTAAGTTAACTCGATTCTTAAAATTTATTTTTTTAGCATTATATCACAACTTACTTGAGCAATTACTACTCCACTGTTTTCCTCAGCTAATTCAATTTTTATTTGTTCATATGTTTTCTTTTTCTTTATGTAAAAACAGAAAATACACGAATTGATTGATGATACAAAGAAATATAAAACTCCAAGAATAAAAATTGAAAGTAATTTACTTTCCAAAATTTATCATCCCAAATAGGAAAAAATCCAGTAAAATTTGGAGGTTCATAACCTTGTTTTACAACTGTAATTGGTGTTGCACAATCTCTTCCAGTTGGATCAGTAGACAAATATTCCTGTATTATTGTTAATAATGTTTTGATCAAGATAAGCGATTTTCTGTGCCTAAATATAACTAATTTAAAATATACAAACTTCTGCAATGAGTACTGCTAATCTCCTTTCTTCAGTCTTAATACAATGTCCAAGCCATATGAAAACAACATTCCAAGCATCTAAAATTACTAAATCATCTTCAACTAAATCATGTTGATCAAACCCAAGTATTTCGTGAACATCTAAATGTCCAGAATTAATTGTACATTGATAAAATCGAGCTTGACGTGTATCAACTTCTTCCTAGAATAATCATAAGAAATAATTTAAGAAGGAAAAATTAATTTTAAATGGGAGTCTTTAAAATTACAAAAAAACGTCAACCTCTGAATGAATATTTTGATTATAAGGCTTCTTCCCTCCAATGGCATTCCAAAAGTCTTCTCTTTCTTGGCCTTCAGAAACTAATACCATTTCCCTGATAAAAAATAAAGTTATATTTCTTATCAAACAAAATAAATATGACTTTTTATTATAAGTACTAACTATTAGAAAAATTAACACTAGTTCTAATTTCTGCATGTAATGAAATCATAAAATGCTCATTTTTAAACTGAAGAACTGAGGAAATTGAAGAAAGATCATTTATAAATGATCTTTCTTCAGTTTCCATAGAAAAATTACCTGAATGGTTTTTAAATGAGAATAACATTGAAAAAGTTAATTATCAACTTGGACCTTGTTTATAAACAAGACTTATATTGGTGTAGTTTCTGATTAGCAAAGAGAGGTAGTTTTAGTCAAAAGTCAAAACAAAATATCTTTATTTTAACCTGGTGAAAATAAAGATATTTTGGTCTCAGAACCTAATATGGTTCTTAATCTATAGTCTATACTTTCAGGGATTTTGGGCCCCTCCAGCACTTTAATCTGAAGAATATTCACTTAATCAAGCTACTGAAAGAGCTATTGTAACCAGTTTAAGCAATTTGACAAAAATTATATCAGAATAGCAACAGAAATGTCTAGTGATCATATATTACCAGTTACTTTTTTCACATTTATAAACAGCATTCTTTTGTTTAATTTAATTAAAATTTCTTTAAAGTTATTGAGCAATGTGAGCAAAAAGCTTACAACTAGTTCTAAACAAATGGCATTTAAAATATTATACAAATGTCCAATTCAAATAGTTCCTGTTATAAGGATTAATACAAATTAATAAAAATGTAAAAACATTGTTTGATGGAGATAGTGTTTCACTTTTCCAAAGTTTAATATTTGGATATTTTGTCTGTGGATTATTCTAGAACATTGATTTTAAAACTGTTTTAGAATATTTGTCATTTAAAATTTGGAACTAAAAAAGCTATTTTTACTAAAAAAATTTGTTCTGTAGAAATAAAAATGTATCTTAGAATAAAAAGTTTTATTAATATTATTATTATATCATTGCTAAGAAGAAAAAAATGAAAGCTTTATATATCTATTTAAAAAGTTATAAACTAACACATTAATTTTCAATGATCTTTTAAATATTATTATTACTATTTACAAGAACTTTTCTAATAAATTTCTATTATTCAAAAATACCTTCCAGATTGAGAAGCTATTCGTTTTGCCATTTCTCTTTCATCTCCAGTACTTCTCTGAAATAATGGAAACATTTCTTTTAATTTATTGGAACATGAAATATTTTGATTAATTAATTACTATAAGTATAATTTTATAAAATGTTTCAGATTTACTTTTCCAGCCCAAACGTAAACAATTTCTTTAGTCAAAAGAACAAAAACATCATAGGAATTAAGAGATGATGCACATTTCTGAACTTGATTTGCCTTTGTTGTAAATTCACTGGTCCCTTGAACATGCAATAAGTAGGATTGATCTTTATTATGTGATATACCATTTCGTGTGCCAATACTGGTCCTGCCCTATATTTAAATTTATATATAAAAATATGGAAATTTAATTTGTATAAATAAATATATACAGTACACTCACTAATCCAAATTATTTATTGTATGAAGTTGTTCAGATTAGTGGAAAGTTTGAATTAAAGGAATACATATAGAGAAAATAAAGTAAAAAAAAAACTAAAACAAATAAATATATTTTTTTCAAAATTTTATACTGTATTTGGTATGTATATTTATGTACAGTACAAATTAATTTTTTAAATTTGTCATATTTTTAAAAAATAATGTACAGTACAGTTTCTTTTTGTTTTTGGCTAAAGCATTTAGTGAAAAAATGAAAAGGCTCAGATTAAATGGAGTTCAGATTAGTGAGTGTGTACTGTATTTTTAAATAATTTTGTTCATTTAATTATGTTATGCTATCACTCACCTGGAAAATCATCATCTTTCCACGAAATAAGGCTAAAAAGTGAGGCGGTTCTTTTCCTTCTATTACTCGTGTCTAATAAAAAGAAAAATTTTTAATTATTTCCAATTTTAAAAAATAATTATAAATATTATAATATGGCCATGCATCTCAAAGATCATGCTAATCTAATGGCAGAGCAAGTTATGATATTCTTATTTATTAGATAAGCAGGTATTTGAACATAACTGCTTTGAGTGATTTTAATAGAGCAATTTGATTGACCAATTAGTTTTAATAGATGTGCAACACTATTAACTTCTGAATGGAAATTATTTTTTGATTTGGTAAAGTCTTTACTTTTCAAAGTAATACTCTTTAATTACCTACAGTATATATTTTAATCCAATAATGCATTTTGATATTGATGAATATGATAAATCAATTTTATATATATAGTATGATGTAGAAGTTCTTTAAAATCCAAATGAAAAATTGTGCAGAAGGCACTACTTATACATTAAATATGAGGATCATCCAGAAACTAAGAACCACTTTTGATAACAGTTGTGCACATCACCACCTGGTTATGTCACAGTCAGCCACTTCAATTATCTCCCAGCTACCATTGTGAGAAAGTTTCAATTGCCTATCTTTTGTTTCTATTATTCTAAAGACTTTTAAAATGAGCAAAAAAATTTAAAATCTTGTCAGTTGTGAAGTACAGTCTGACATTTGTTTTTTGAATGCAGAAAATGTTAAACCATTTGAAATTCATCACCAGCTTGTTGCAGCATACAGGGAATGGGTAATGAATGAGGGTGATGTTTGAAAATGGTATAATTTGTTTAATGGTGATAGAATAGATGTTCCCAGTGAGAAACATGCTGGCAACCCTCTCTCATCACTCAGGACTTCATCAGGAAAAATATCACATCATCACATGTGATAAAATATGAGTGTCTCATGTCATACCAGAGAAATGCAAATCTCTGGAGTAGCATCGTGCACAATCACACCCATCAAGCTCAAAAAATTTAAGCAAACACTGTCACAGTTCAGAAAGTGATGGCCACTGAAGTGGAAAATGTAGCTGCAGGCACTGACATTGTCAATGATAAATCAATCAATGTGCCATATGGTGTTTGATTGACTTTGCAAAAGTTTAAAATCCCTCAAAAAGTGCAGAAGTATTTAAATTAACTAAAATTTAGTTAGGACAACAATCCAGATCATTTCAAGGTTCATTTTGACCAGCTCAACAGGATTTTTCCAAACTTTCAAATGGTCAGTCCATCACTGACATTTTTGTAAAGATGTTCATGCATCCACACACACTAGTAACCAACCTCTCTCCAACAGTAAAAGAACTCATATCTGTCATTTCAATGTTAGCATTGAAATGAAAGGTCCATATTGCATGCAAATAAGGTCATGCGCTCATGATCCTCTCCAGCAAACATTAAAGGCTTATAGGGATATATGGACATTACTAAGGAAATCACAAAGGTTTATAACAACAATATATGGACTTCCCAGATATGCTGTATTTTTACAACCAAGCGGTTCTTTCTTTCTAGACAATCAATTGTAATAGATCCTTCAGTTAGAAAAACATAAATAGAATAATTATCATACATGAATTTAAATTGTGATTATCCTCATGTAAATCAATATTTCAGATAAATTTAAATACTTACTCAATTGTTTTACTATAAAATAATAAACAAATAAAATTTTTTATGATTTAAACGCAGTAAAATCTGTCCAAAATGGAACCTAAATAAAACAAAAACCTGCTAAATTGAAAGAATTCTTCAGAATGGAGTGATTTTCTATGTTTAAAACCTTTTAAAACTTGCCAAACCAGAAAAAAATATTCCATACTGTGCATTACACAGGTTTTACTGTATAAGTAAACTTTAACTTACAAGTACACTTAATTCTTTTAATCTTCGATCTAATTCAACTGTTTTTATAGCAGAAATTTCTTGTTCTTCTTTTTTTGATTCATTTCCCTAAAATATAATTTGACAATTATTTGTATTAAATATGATTTATGATTTATCTATTAAATATGGCAATATTTTTTTATAATTTTTTAAATAATTCATAAATTTTCTAAATAGTAAAATAAAGTAAATTTAAAATATTTTTATGAATTTCTACATTCTTATAAAATCTCATATCTAAAATATTTCCTGGATATGATAATAAATTTTATTNAAAAAATTTATATTGAAGTTAATAAAACAATCTAATTAAATTTAACATTATTAAATTAATAAATATAACATTTACAATAATTTTAATCTAATTAACTCAAAGGATTTTAAGAATTTGAAAATTGAAAGACTTCACAGCAATGCAAAACATTTGTAGAGCTGAATGTGAGTAAAATGGTTCAAATTTAAAACATTTAAATTTCAGACATTCATCTGTAATTGGATGGCAAAGAAATTTCTAAATGAATAGTACATGTGCAAAAAAGATTAATTGCACAGAAAATAGCATGGACAGACCATTTGAAAAAAACAGCATTTGCAATCATGTAAACAAGCTGTAAAGTTTATAAAGCACGTATTTAGTCCCAAAAATAGTCAAATCTGCAAAATATACAATAAAAACATGCATAAACTATGAGTTTTTAAAACATATTATTGGACAACTTTAATTTGATCCAATTAGACGAAAATCATGTTTATATTGCAGTTTCAATAACATAGAATTTAAGGAAAAATATGTACTTGCAACAAATCTGCCCTTAGTAACTATAATGCTTTAATTAAACTTGCCTTATAAAATATAATATGAATAGGTCTATATTTATTATATTAAATGTAAAAATTATAATTCTTTAAATAATGACTAAATTATAACACTTATTTATTTGATTTTTAGTAGAATATTTTAAAGTGAAGTCATTTTAAAAAACATTAAATATATTATAACTTACAATCCAATAATATATCATGAAATGATCTCGTTCTTCAGTGCTAAAAGCATATAATATCACATAACAATTTCCACTGTAAAATTTTCCATGTTCTCTTGCTTCTAAAGGTATTAAATCTGTCTGTTCCACACAAAAAACCTAAAAGAAAAATTCTTTTAATTTATACTTTAATAACAAATATATAAAATAACAGAGTAGATGCAATACCTCTTTACTTCCCATTCCATCGTCTACCATTTGTGATTGAGCTGCAAGTTGACGATTAGAATGAAGCGTAGCAGCATCAAACTTTGTTTGTACAGTTTTGGCTAAAATGAATAACATATTAATGAATTAAGACATTAAAACAGTAACATTTTTTATGCTGTTATAAAATCAAAAGTAATAAGCCATATGATATTATGGTTAAGAATGTTGTATTTTTTAAATGCACTTAAACAGCCTTTATCCAATGTCTAAAAATAATTATTAACAAGCAAAAATTATCGTGACATCATCACAATTCCAGGCTGCAATTTTTAATCATATTTTTAATTTAATTAATTTAAAATATTTTCTCTCAATCTCAAATTAGTAGTATCTTTCCCCTCTGCATCATACTTTTTCTGATAACAACAGAGTTATGCCAATCAGCTATTAAAATCACATGACTTTTGGTCTAGACCAGAAGTTCGTATAAAGTTAATTAAGGCCTTCTCCCCCTAAGGTTTCAATATCTTGTCTCTACTTTTATCTATCTGACACTGTTCTTGAGATTAAGGAAGGATAGACAGTGCAAATTTATAGGTTTTATAGGTCTACAATTTTTTCAAATTGTAGTCCAATGAAGAATAATATGTTTCATTTTATTTTTAAACAAATGTCTAGATTAATTTTAAATATTTTCATAAGTTACAATTAATTTCTAAGAAAATTATTTAAAAAAATTTGGAGAGAATAAACAAATAAAATTTTTTATGATTTAAACGCAGTAAAATCTGTCCAAAATGGAACCTAAATAAAACAAAAACCTGCTAAATTGAAAGAATTCTTCAGAATGGAGTGATTTTCTATGTTTAAAACCTTTTAAAACTTGCCAAACCAGAAAAAAATATTCCATACTGTGCATTACACAGGTTTTACTGTATAAGTAAACTTTAACTTACAAGTACACTTAATTCTTTTAATCTTCGATCTAATTCAACTGTTTTTATAGCAGAAATTTCTTGTTCTTCTTTTTTTGATTCATTTCCCTAAAATATAATTTGACAATTATTTGTATTAAATATGATTTATGATTTATCTATTAAATATGGCAATATTTTTTTATAATTTTTTAAATAATTCATAAATTTTCTAAATAGTAAAATAAAGTAAATTTAAAATATTTTTATGAATTTCTACATTCTTATAAAATCTCATATCTAAAATATTTCCTGGATATGATAATAAATTTTATTTTTATAATATAATGAAAAAAATCAAAATATTATACTTATTTATTTGATTTTTAGTAGAATATTTTAAAGTGAAGTCATTTTAAAAAACATTAAATATATTATAACTTACAATCCAATAATATATCATGAAATGATCTCGTTCTTCAGTGCTAAAAGCATATAATATCACATAACAATTTCCACTGTAAAATTTTCCATGTTCTCTTGCTTCTAAAGGTATTAAATCTGTCTGTTCCACACAAAAAACCTAAAAGAAAAATTCTTTTAATTTATACTTTAATAACAAATATATAAAATAACAGAGTAGATGCAATACCTCTTTACTTCCCATTCCATCGTCTACCATTTGTGATTGAGCTGCAAGTTGACGATTAGAATGAAGCGTAGCAGCATCAAACTTTGTTTGTACAGTTTTGGCTAAAATGAATAACATATTAATGAATTAAGACATTAAAACAGTAACATTTTTTATGCTGTTATAAAATCAAAAGTAATAAGCCATATGATATTATGGTTAAGAATGTTGTATTTTTTAAATGCACTTAAACAGCCTTTATCCAATGTCTAAAAATAATTATTAACAAGCAAAAATTATCGTGACATCATCACAATTCCAGGCTGCAATTTTTAATCATATTTTTAATTTAATTAATTTAAAATATTTTCTCTCAATCTCAAATTAGTAGTATCTTTCCCCTCTGCATCATACTTTTTCTGATAACAACAGAGTTATGCCAATCAGCTATTAAAATCACATGACTTTTGGTCTAGACCAGAAGTTCGTATAAAGTTAATTAAGGCCTTCTCCCCCTAAGGTTTCAATATCTTGTCTCTACTTTTATCTATCTGACACTGTTCTTGAGATTAAGGAAGGATAGACAGTGCAAATTTATAGGTTTTATAGGTCTACAATTTTTTCAAATTGTAGTCCAATGAAGAATAATATGTTTCATTTTATTTTTAAACAAATGTCTAGATTAATTTTAAATATTTTAAATATTGATTAAGATCAGTTCTTCTCTTTTGAAATTTTTTCAATTAAAACTATATGATATCAAATAAACTGCCAGATTTTTTATTGAGCTGTAATGCTAAGCATCTGGCTGTTCATTTAGTATTTGAAATAACTATCATGTTAGTTGTATTTATTATATATATACACAAAAAATTCTGGGTCAATTATATAATAATTGACACAGAATTTTTTGCAACCTCAATTTCACCTTCAGTTCTGATTTGGAAAACATAAATAAACTTTATTATAAACAAATTTCAAAACACTAAATATTTTTTATTGTTAAATTAAAAATGTAGGTTCAACTTTCAAAATAAAGCAAACAAATTTTCAAATTAATTTCTAAATATCAATAAATTTCTGTAATATCAATAAAAAATTTATATTGAAGTTAATAAAACAATCTAATTAAATTTAACATTATTAAATTAATAAATATAACATTTACAATAATTTTAATCTAATTAACTCAAAGGATTTTAAGAATTTGAAAATTGAAAGACTTCACAGCAATGCAAAACATTTGTAGAGCTGAATGTGAGTAAAATGGTTCAAATTTAAAACATTTAAATTTCAGACATTCATCTGTAATTGGATGGCAAAGAAATTTCTAAATGAATAGTACATGTGCAAAAAAGATTAATTGCACAGAAAATAGCATGGACAGACCATTTGAAAAAAACAGCATTTGCAATCATGTAAACAAGCTGTAAAGTTTATAAAGCACGTATTTAGTCCCAAAAATAGTCAAATCTGCAAAATATACAATAAAAACATGCATAAACTATGAGTTTTTAAAACATATTATTGGACAACTTTAATTTGATCCAATTAGACGAAAATCATGTTTATATTGCAGTTTCAATAACATAGAATTTAAGGAAAAATATGTACTTGCAACAAATCTGCCCTTAGTAACTATAATGCTTTAATTAAACTTGCCTTATAAAATATAATATGAATAGGTCTATATTTATTATATTAAATGTAAAAATTATAATTCTTTAAATAATGACTAAATTATAACTTTATTAAAATTATATTTCACATTTTTATTTTTTAAAATTATAAAATAAATTATCTTAAAAAGAATTTGCTATCTGAAATCTCAACAATTTAATAAAAATATGCTGTATATAGATTTTAAGTACTACTTTACTATTCTTAAATTATTTTCTATTAAATACGCTTAATACATTTTGAATATTTCATAGGATGAAAATATTATATTTCATTATTTCATATAATGAACTTGCTTTAATGGAGTTATCATAAAAAACAATTTATTTTAATACTTTTGAGCCTGTAGATTAATTTTATATCTTTTATATCTGAAATATCTTATGAGTCTATTATTATTTTTAAAGATAATTCCATTATAGCAACTTTATTATCAATTAATTTGAGTATCAGGATATGGACAGAATCAGAATATATGCAGTTAAGAATTTATTTGATAAGGTAAAATAACATTCAATATACACTCATTGGCCAATGAATTAGAAACCCCCCATTCATATTAAGTAAATATGATTTTGCAAATATATGCAAAATCATATTTACTTGTTCATAAGCACCTATTTAAGAATGCTGTTGGTCAGTATGGTCATTAAGTTTATGAAAATGGGAAAAGTGAAGGACTGGTGGAGTTTCAAAAAGGGCTGATTGTGGGTCTTGCTGGAGCCACAATATCAAGAACTGTATAGCTGACTGGTTTTTCCAAAGGTGAGATATCCCAAGTATTCAATCAGTGGAAAAATAACCCATAGTTGATGTCTAAAAGAAGTAACTGTGGCTCCAAAACAGTTAATCAGAAATGCAACTGATGTTGTCTGAAAAGACTAGTGCAAAAAAAAAGGACTTTCTCTTTGCAGCAATTGACAGAAGAACTTAATGAATCCCAATCACAACCCATATCTACCCAAACTATGTGCAGGGAACTGTAAAGAATCAGTATGAACAGTCGCAGGCCTATACAAAAACCACTGATTTCTGCGAAGAACCAGAAAGTTCGTCTACAGTAATACCAAGAGCACTGTGATTGGACATCTGAGGACTGGAAAAAAGTAATGTGTCAGACAAATCATGATACACCCTATTCTGAACCCTATACCGATGGTAGAAAGAGGATTAGGAGGGAGCCCCATGAAGCAATGGACCTTGCTTGCCCCATTAACATGACTCAAGGTTCTAGTGAGGGTGTTATGGTATAGGGCATGTTCTGTTGGCACAGCACTAGTCTGCTGATATTACTGGAAGATTGGGTGATTTCCAATGAGTACTTGAACATCGTTGCTGATCGAGTTCATCCTGCAATGTTGCATTTTTTTTCTGCATGTGACAGTTCTTTCTTTGATAACAGTGCTATTGTCCATCACACAAGAATTGTCCAGCAGTGGTTCAGCAAGCATGAAGACAACTTTCACCACCCATCCTGGCCACCACAGAGCCCAGATCTTAACCCCATCATGAATGTATAGGACATGTTAGAACGACAGATCCGCCAGCAAAGTCCACTTATGTCAAATCTACACAAACTAAAGGAAAGTCTAGTGAATGCATTGGTCTTAGAAGCACTTCAGCACCTTGTAGAATCCATGCCAAATCAAGTAAATGATGTAATTCGAGCTAAAAGTGGTCCAATAAAATATTAAACTGCTGTTTCTAATTCATTGGCCAGTGAGTGGCCAGTGATATATACCATTTTAATAAATAATAGTTAGAAAATATAGTAAAATTGTATCATATGATATTCAGAGATATTATAATTATTAAAATTATAAATAATTTAATTTGTACCTATTTTTCCTATATTATGTTGTTTTCCAATAGCAGGTGTTGGAACAGCATCCCTCCAACTACGAAACTGTGCTTTAAATTCTGATGGTTCTCCACCATCAATTACTCTAGTAACTTGTATGTGATTAGGATAGCCTTTTTTCTTAATGAATCCCTAAAAATTTTATTTAAAACATTAAATTTTTGTATGATAAGTATTTTTAAAAATTATTATTACTGTTGATTTTAACCTGTGCATTTCTCATGGCTTCTGTCCTTTCTTTTGTGCTGGCTTTTTTTCCAACCCAAACCCAAATTCCTGCTTCACCATTATCAATTATATATGAATTCTAAAAATTTCATATTTTCAGTTGATCACAAGTTGTAATAAATAATAATAATAATAACCAGTGTTGTTTAGAGGGGAAGTTTAGGACTTTTTCCCTGGCAGGTAGAAAACTTAGGGACCCTTAGTGGTTCCTACACTTATAAATTAATGTTATTTTTACTTACAAAAGCTAAAATATTTAAAACTGTGTTTTATTAATAAAGAAAAATTTGAAGTATTTTATTTGTTCAAAAAACAAAAAGATGTCAATAGCAAAAAGGGACCTGTTAAGGAACAATTGAAAAGCATAAGTCCTTAATTAGTCCACTTACTACATGCTTTGCAAATTTTAATAAATACAATATGATGATACTTATTTATTCAATATTCCTGTTTGTTCTTGAATGATATCAGTACCATCAAATAATATAATTATAAGTTACAAGAGATTTTAAGGAGCTTAATCATAATAACATCAGAAGAATGATAAATAGTTATTGCTTGATTCAGTATTATATGAAGGAAATTCTTGTTTCACTTTGCAAAACTCATAAAAATTACACCAGTAATTAATTCAATCTACTATCAAATCAGAACTAAAAAGTGAAGTTTGAACATAAGTTGAAAACATATTTGTGATCTGAAGTAAGCAATGCTGTAAGTAAAAATATGTTGAGTATCTTTTTAATGTGATTTTTCTTCTACTTTTTGAATATCAGAATGAAAATTTAAAATATTTTATTATAACATCAATATTCCGATTTTTTGACAAAAAATTTGATGCTTTTCAAATCGTGTGAATTCGTTTGATGATAAACGGGTGTAAACTGTAAACAAACCATCCAATATTTTATCGTTGTTAACAATGTTATCTTGTGCTAGATATAGCAAATAGTTCAAACATGTAATCTAAATGTTATATTTCATTTTCGACAATAAAACGGAAATTAGCAACAAAAATATTTTGTTTTCGCTTTCTTATAAGGAAAGTTTTCTGTATTTTTTGTTTCGTTTATGTTAGATTTACCTAAAAATTGTTAATTCTTACGATAAAATGACATAAATTAATTTCAAATCTTTAAAATATCTTTAGAAATGGTACATACTGTATACGTTTACAAATGGTACAAATTATACGTTAGAAAATTTCATTATTTTCTATTTAAAAATCTAAAATGCAGAATAAAATCTGCATATTTTGGATTCATTCATGCATAGAATTTTCTATAAATGTAGACGAAATCGGCCATTTGGTCATCCTTTAATTCAGCATCATCGATGTTATTTTATCGTCGATGACATCATCAATTAACATTTATCGAAAAAATACTTTGTCTCACACTACATTGAAATATAAACTTTCTACAGAAGAAGCGCTATCATAACTGACAGTCTGCACTTCGTACAAAATGTATTTAATGTTATAAAACATTAAATACATTTTACACGAAAGTGTGAATCATCCTTTGCAACTGATTAGGGCAGTGGTTCTCAACCTTTTTAGATTTATGGCACACAAACAATCATGGGAAGGTTTTGGTGTACTTTATTATTAATTAAATATTACTTGACTGGTCAACAGATCAATCACACAGCTCTCTTTAATAGTTTTTCTATATTAAATTTAAAGATAGAAACTTCTGAAATATAGCTAATAGCGTATAGAAGTACTGTACATTTTGTTTCTTTTTTGTAAATTTTAAATTATTTCACTTTAATTTTTTTTATTTATCTCGCGGCACACTAGTACGCCGCGGCAATTCGGTTGGGAACCATTAGAGATTCATGTATACAGCGGCTTGTAGGCTATTTACAATTTTGTGCAAAAACCTCAAAAAAATATTTGTGAAAAGTTCAAATTTTATAATTTCAAACAGTTTTTGAATATATTTTCAACGGCAACCTTTTTTATTTGCTTTTTTATTGTACAATATCGAAATTGCTTTCGAGCAATTTACTGTGTCAACTGATGAAGAAGTATGCATTAGGGTAAGAGAATCGAATTTCTCCATCTTTATCTAGTTTGCGCGAGAATTAGTTCAATCCATACTCATTACAAACTTATACAATTAAGAAAAGAATGTTTTTCCTCCAAGTTTACTCGTTGGAAATGTCAAATAATCAATGGCCCATTTAAAATTCTGAACAAAAGACTGCATTGTCTGACAATCCCGATATTTTCTTAGACAAGAGTCATTTTAACCATTCTTTACTAAATCATTAAGATCCAGTTTAAATATTAGTTTCTTCTTGAACACTGATTACTAAAGACTAGGGCAGCACGAATAATTCAATTTTTTAACATATAATTGAAGTGAACGATTCAAATTTGTCTTTCTTTCCTATAATGTTTTCTTCGTTACTGTTTGTCCCAGTAGGGTCAAAAGTAATCAAAGGAATAATAAGTAAAAATACAATGATTATATTTTTGTATATATCATCAAAATTCAAGCCAATATTTTGAATTTTCTGAAGTTTTATATAATGCCCTAACTAAATAGCCTCACCTTTTAAAATGCCAACTTGTGAATGGATCTTTCCTATAAATATAAATAGATAATATTTCACTTTCTACGAATTATTAAAATGCGCGAGTTTGCATTATACAGCACTGTAAATGACATTGAGTTTGTGTTTGAAAGTTATGTAATATGTTGATAACAAACTTGTGTATATCTCATTACTATATAACATAACATTCTTATTGAAGTATTTCAAGTTTGCACCATACTCTATTTAGTGCCAATTTCAGAAATGAACAAATTTTGATGCTAAATCGAAATTGACCACGTGAAAATATAAAGATATAAACTAATATAAATAAGAAATAAAAATTTTTTTTATAAAAATAGAAAAAATTCTCTTCTAACAAACAATGCAGACCATAAAGATTTTACAAATGAAATTTTCAAGCATACATTTTTTAAGGAGGTTTAAATGTTAAAATATGGAAATATAGTTCTAAAATGCAGGGCTGTGGAGTCGCGTAAAAATCTACCGACTCCAACTCCGACTCCGACTCTTCCTTACCAATCCGACTCCGACTCCGACTCCGGCTAAAACACCAAAACTCCACGACTCCGACTCCGAGTCCACAGTCCTGCCAGGGCTGTGGAGTAGCGTAAAAATCTACCGACTACAACTCCGACTCCGACTTTTCCTTACCATCCGACTCCGACTCCGACTCCGGCTAAAACACCAAAACTCCTCGACTCCGACTCCACAGCCCTGCCAGGNGGCCAGGGCATGTACTTTAGTACCAATAAAATACATTGACTGACTGACTGTACAACACTGTATAATTGACCATGGTACCAGTTTGATGAGCATGCAAAATAAAACAGCAAAAATGGGAAATGTGATATAAAACTTAGAAAATGGGCTGCCAAGGGGTATGCAAGCCAAAAAAAGGTTGGAAATTGCTGTTCTAGAGGGATCCAAACAAGAATCTTTTCATTAAGGTTAAAATTTTTTCTATGAACCTTGACCATTTAATCTTAAGAAAAGTTCTTGTTTAAATGTTTCCAGAACATTTTTGTCTAAACAAAATATATTTGTTACTTAAATAACTGGTTTGAAAACTACCAATATACCAAACTACTCAAATTTCCTATTAAATTAATTTATATGTTTTATAATAATTTATAGATAAATTTATAGTTTATAGATTTATCTATAAACTATAAATTCCATAAACAATAAATCTACAGTAATTTATAAATAAAAATTATAATTTGGAAAAATTTATAAGAATATTATTTTATCAAAATTGAAGTGCTTATTTTAAATTGAGTCTTCAAAATGAAACATTTCAGTAAATAAACATTTCATATGTAGACAATTTCATGCAAAAATCAAGTTTTATCAAAAACATAAATTTACTAAATAGAAATTTATTATATACAAATTTTGATTATATAATAATATAAAAAATCTTAAATTATAATAAATAAAAGATATTTAATTTTATGTATCTAAATAAATTAAAATTTTAAAACAAAATTTATTACTTTAAAAACTAATTAAAGTTCTTTAAATTTTAAATTTGCATTATTGAAAACATGTTTTTTTTTTAATTTTATCCTATTTGATTTTGAAATAATAATAATAAGAAATAAATATAAATACAGTAGATTGTTTGATAAGAGTATGAAACTTTATTTAAATACCAATTATTTCCTGTTTATAAATTTACTTTCTTATGTATTTGTCTTTTTAATATTTAATTAAGTTTAATTAAGCGTTTAACATTTTAATATTGCATTTCATTAAATTTGTACATTTTATTTTTCATTATTATTTTTTCTAATATTATGTCTGATTGTTAATAAATTCTTTCCAGCATATTTATATTTTATAATTGAAAAACATTAAGAATTCATATTAAGAATTAATCATCATAAAAAATAAAGCTTTACAATGTGAATTTTTATATTTAAAGTTGTAAAAATAAATTATACATAGCATTTTATCAAATAAACTTTCAGGGAATAAAAGGAAAATAACTATTTAACTATATATTTTATTTCATACTGTAATATCATCACATTTTTTTTCAATCATTGAAAAGTCAATCAAAATAATTAACTTTTCTAAAGATTTATTTAGGAAAATATAAAAATTATTAACAAAGTAAAATGTTAATCGTCATTATTTATTAAAATACAAAATACCTCTTTTTCAATCTTTGGTAAAGATTGCTCTTTCCCATCTTCTACTAAAATAACAGTACCAGATCCAAATTCCAGTTTCATTTGTTGCGCAACTTTCACACCCTATTTATTTTTTATATTCAAAATTCACAAAATCAAAATTTTGTTTTTACATTAAATGATCATCTTACTAAATATAATTATTAATAGTTACCTGTATTTTTTCAGTCACATTAGCATTTCTTCCAGTCCAAACAAAGATAACTGAATGAATGCAAATAATATAAACTGCACCATCATCCATAAATTGCCAGTCAATTTCAGGTAACTGTAAAATACTGTATGTTATTTTATATATTTTTATTATATAATAAGTTATCTTTTTTATTTAAATATACAAATATACTTGTTGCACTACAGGTCTCTGTTTTCCTCGCACTTTAAACATTTGTGCTTTGATGTTATTGTTTATATTTGAAATGCCAGAAACAATGCCTCCTTCTAACAATCTAATTTTTATAAAAACATAAATATCTTATTTATAAGTAAGATATTATCAAGTATAATATATTTTTGAGAAAACTATACCTAATTCCTTTTTTAAAATAAGAAAGGAAACGTTTTGATTCCCATCCTTGCACTTCTCTATGTTGTACTGGAGTTCCTCCCAAATAATCATCTAATTCAACAGTCTTATAAGCTGCAACACCTGCTTCATCCTATTATAAATTACTTATTAGCTTATATTAGTAACTTGTTTAATAAACAATAATAAACAATAAAAGTATTATAACAAGTATATGTTTATAGTCTACCCTTACCTGGGATGTTTGAGCACCTAACCAAAAATGAATATGCACATCTAAAATTCCTTTAACTTCTCTAATCTAAATAAAATAAGCATTTAACTCCTCTATAACATTTTAGTTTTACTTTAAATCAATAAAAAAAAACATTAAAATTTTTCAAAAAGTTTTACCTTCATCATAGAATCACCTTTCTCTCCAGATTCTGTTATCTAATTAATATTAAACATTTTAATAATAATTTGGATCAAAAATTAATTTTTATATTAATTAANCTTAATACATTTTGAATATTTCATAGGATGAAAATATTATATTTCATTATTTCATATAATGAACTTGCTTTAATGGAGTTATCATAAAAAACAATTTATTTTAATACTTTTGAGCCTGTAGATTAATTTTATATCTTTTATATCTGAAATATCTTATGAGTCTATTATTATTTTTAAAGATAATTCCATTATAGCAACTTTATTATCAATTAATTTGAGTATCAGGATATGGACAGAATCAGAATATATGCAGTTAAGAATTTATTTGATAAGGTAAAATAACATTCAATATACACTCATTGGCCAATGAATTAGAAACCCCCCATTCATATTAAGTAAATATGATTTTGCAAATATATGCAAAATCATATTTACTTGTTCATAAGCACCTATTTAAGAATGCTGTTGGTCAGTATGGTCATTAAGTTTATGAAAATGGGAAAAGTGAAGGACTGGTGGAGTTTCAAAAAGGGCTGATTGTGGGTCTTGCTGGAGCCACAATATCAAGAACTGTATAGCTGACTGGTTTTTCCAAAGGTGAGATATCCCAAGTATTCAATCAGTGGAAAAATAACCCATAGTTGATGTCTAAAAGAAGTAACTGTGGCTCCAAAACAGTTAATCAGAAATGCAACTGATGTTGTCTGAAAAGACTAGTGCAAAAAAAAAGGACTTTCTCTTTGCAGCAATTGACAGAAGAACTTAATGAATCCCAATCACAACCCATATCTACCCAAACTATGTGCAGGGAACTGTAAAGAATCAGTATGAACAGTCGCAGGCCTATACAAAAACCACTGATTTCTGCGAAGAACCAGAAAGTTCGTCTACAGTAATACCAAGAGCACTGTGATTGGACATCTGAGGACTGGAAAAAAGTAATGTGTCAGACAAATCATGATACACCCTATTCTGAACCCTATACCGATGGTAGAAAGAGGATTAGGAGGGAGCCCCATGAAGCAATGGACCTTGCTTGCCCCATTAACATGACTCAAGGTTCTAGTGAGGGTGTTATGGTATAGGGCATGTTCTGTTGGCACAGCACTAGTCTGCTGATATTACTGGAAGATTGGGTGATTTCCAATGAGTACTTGAACATCGTTGCTGATCGAGTTCATCCTGCAATGTTGCATTTTTTTTCTGCATGTGACAGTTCTTTCTTTGATAACAGTGCTATTGTCCATCACACAAGAATTGTCCAGCAGTGGTTCAGCAAGCATGAAGACAACTTTCACCACCCATCCTGGCCACCACAGAGCCCAGATCTTAACCCCATCATGAATGTATAGGACATGTTAGAACGACAGATCCGCCAGCAAAGTCCACTTATGTCAAATCTACACAAACTAAAGGAAAGTCTAGTGAATGCATTGGTCTTAGAAGCACTTCAGCACCTTGTAGAATCCATGCCAAATCAAGTAAATGATGTAATTCGAGCTAAAAGTGGTCCAATAAAATATTAAACTGCTGTTTCTAATTCATTGGCCAGTGAGTGGCCAGTGATATATACCATTTTAATAAATAATAGTTAGAAAATATAGTAAAATTGTATCATATGATATTCAGAGATATTATAATTATTAAAATTATAAATAATTTAATTTGTACCTATTTTTCCTATATTATGTTGTTTTCCAATAGCAGGTGTTGGAACAGCATCCCTCCAACTACGAAACTGTGCTTTAAATTCTGATGGTTCTCCACCATCAATTACTCTAGTAACTTGTATGTGATTAGGATAGCCTTTTTTCTTAATGAATCCCTAAAAATTTTATTTAAAACATTAAATTTTTGTATGATAAGTATTTTTAAAAATTATTATTACTGTTGATTTTAACCTGTGCATTTCTCATGGCTTCTGTCCTTTCTTTTGTGCTGGCTTTTTTTCCAACCCAAACCCAAATTCCTGCTTCACCATTATCAATTATATATGAATTCTAAAAATTTCATATTTTCAGTTGATCACAAGTTGTAATAAATAATAATAATATATTTAAAAAGTTGAGATGGTTATTAAGAAAAATAAATATATTAAAAGAAATTGATAAATTTTACCTTTCATAACATAAGTAAGCGGAAACCAGAAAATATACCAAAGCAGTGATATGGCATGAACACAGCACTGAAGGAATTAAGTGAGTTACAAACAACATTCATTAATGAGAAAATAAAGAAAAGATTCCCAATCACCACATTAAAAGTTTTCCTTTCAGAGATATTTTACAAAATTAAATAACCTGAACATCCAAGTCACTTTGATCAATAGGTCCTGTTTTAACTTCAGTCACTTTTAAAGTTCCACCTTCATCAACACATCTGTAAAATGCAAATTATTTTAAATTTTAAAACTTATTTCTTCAATTAAAATTTATAAAATTATATATAACTTCATTATATTTTATGGAATAGAAAGATTAAAGTTGCCGAATGAATAGTTTGTAGGATTTTAATCTTCTTTTGCTTGCTGCTCACTATTTTTGGATTATGAACGTGAAGATATATACTTCTCCTGCAATTGAATTTATTATACATGTAAGATACTATTATAGGTATTGCAAAATTTACAATGATCTTTTCATGACCTGCAGAGCCCAGTTCTAGGGAATTCACTGAACCTGTCTTGGAATGGCCCTGCTAACTAATATATATCAATAAAAAACATATACTCCATTTTTAGTTTGAGGTCAGTCATGATACTTTACAGTAATCATTGTGAATTTTTTTACAAATAATTTTAATTTTTAATAAGAGAACAATTCTAAAAATAAAAATCTGGTAAAAGTGACCAGATCCTGAAATGTAAAAAGTGGGACATTAGTTAGGTGCTATGATGTAATGTCAGATGAGTCACATGATCAATTCCAGTAAACAACTATTAGTTTTCTCATTTGTTTACATCATCAATGACAAATGTTACAAACAACTAGAACATTGTACTTATCCATATACTTTTGTTTACAAATTAATTACTAATGTTCAGCAATAGAGACAATTAACAATTAATTATTGCTCAGATTGTAGCTTTGTTTGCTTTAATCACTGACTTTTAACTCAGATACTTAACAAAAACCATCAACTACCTTTTATAACTGATCCACAAAACTATGATAGTTGCATGTGGTATAAATTCACTGTTATCTGACAGAGTTGTCGGACTGAGCAATGTATTGCCAATTGGGTTACTGTTTCTATAAATGGGATAGATAGTAAAATTTTTATGCTAAAACCTATATGTGATTTATCTTTGACTTACAATTCTTGCAATAAATATTGGATATTTTTCAATATAGGGAAGACCATTCCATGTCCATACACTTTTTAGTTTACATTTGTTGTGAATTGGGATTATAAAGAACAAATTTAATTATAATTATACACTGCCAAAGCACTGCCCATTGCCAACTTTTGAAGTTGCCATTTCATCAGCATCAAAAGTGGATTTCAAAAAAAAAAAAACTTTTCAAAAAACAGAAAATTGTCCAATTGTGGAACATGATAATACATAACCAAACAGTGGCATTCCATCTTCAGACAAAGATTTCAGGGCAGAGAGAATTCAAATATCATGCAAATTTTATAAAAAGTTTAAAACTATCATTCTTGTATTTAAATAATTACAAAATGACTTGAGAATTAAAGGAGTGACACTCATTTGACAATATAAACATTTTAAATATGTAATATCCAGTTTTCATATAAAAGTATAAGCTACACATGCTAATGATAAAATGTTTTTATATTAGCCAACATTTGCAAACCATCAAAAGAGACATTAAATAAAAAGGTTACTGACACTGAATAAAGGATACAGAAATTACAGGTATTAGTAGCTTGGCAAATATATAATTCATGTCAACAAAATATTTCTTTTAATCTCTATGTAAACACCTATGAACAATTTTTTTTGTGAGATATGTGATAAGCTCATCATCAGACAGATTCATTCTGTATTTCTACTCAGGCAATATTTTGGCAATGGCATTTTGAAGATCATTTATATAAATATAACTCTTAACAATGATTAATTTTGAAAAGATTCGATTTTAATGTAAGCCTGTTGCAACATTCTATCAATGGAAACACTTGACAAGATACAAGTGCAAAATTTAAATTGTGTGTTGGTGGAACTGTCTACACATGGAACAGTCTTTTCTAATTATGAAAGAGTCCAAAAGTAGGGCATTTTTTCAAACAGTTTAACAATTAGAACAGCATATTAAAAATTAGTGGGACTTTCCCACCTAATTCAGTACTTCTGGTCACATTAAATTATGGTGCATCAATAAATATATTACATATAACATTATAATTCAAATTAAATATTTTTTAATAAATTGCTAATAAAGTTAATACAGTAGAACCTCGAAAACTCAGCCTAATGTGGACCGAAGGGTGGCCGAGTTTGTGAAAATGCCAGGTTATCGGGAATGGGGTTAAAAAAAATAAGTATGAGTGTTTCCTCAGAAAATACTGTACTGTACTTGTATGTATTGTTTACTTGAGAATATAACAGAGAATAAACTGCCCAAATACCCTTAAACAAAGGAAAAGTACGTCCTTTATGAAGGCATAGAGCCTTTACTACATGAAAATGAAAATTAATGAATACACTGTGTACAGTAATTTACCTGATAAGACAGACCTCAGAAAAAT